>NC_061495.1:2128837-2332742 GCF_022539355.2 Hippoglossus stenolepis | reverse complement strand
AACCAGCTCCTCCCAGTCAGGACATGTCTGTGTCTCCTCCCTTCACAAGATATTAGCAAGTGTAAGAACCAGTGAACAACAAGCTGTGAACTGTGGAATGAGTCACCGCAGGGGAGTGAACGAGAGAGAGAGCAGAGATCTGCTGTCTGTTCAGGAAGTGAAACTGTTCTGGTCACTGGCACCAACTGAAATGGCGCAGCAAGAAAATCAGCAGGACAGAGAAAGGTCTGCATTACGATCTGTCTGGATCTACTGAAGGATCGGTGACTCACTGTCTGTGGACACAGCTATGTAGGCTGTATTAGCACCCACTGGGACAAGAGAGAGGAGGAGAGGAAGCTACAGCTGCCCTCCAGTGTAGACAGACCTTCACACAGGAGGCCTGTCCTGGGAAAAGCACCATGTTAGCAGCTGATTTAGTGGAGGAGCTGAAGAGACTGGACTCAAAGCTGCTCTGCTGATCACTGCTATGTTTGGACCTGAAGATGTGGCCTGTGATATCCCCTTGCTGGGAGAAAAGCAGCTCTCAAGTCTGTTTGGTTGTTTGGCCTCTTATTGTGAAAAACACCTCCAGCGTCATCTTCAGTAGCTCATTGAAAGGCACAAACTGGTGAGCCTCGGAGAAACTCCAGGAGAACATCTCTCTCTCTGCAAATCACGATGGTGAGTAAGATGTTCTGCCGCACTGATCAGCAGTGTATCTGTTATCTCTCTGTGGATGAACATAAAGACCACGACACAGTGTCAGCTGCAGCAGAATGGACTGAAGGCAGAGAAGGCTGGACTGAGGAGACAAACAATCAGCAGAGAGTCCAGGACACAGAAAGACGTGAGAAGCTGCTTCAACAGGAAACCGTCAATGGCTCTGCTGATAAAACATTGAAGGACAGTGAAGATCTTCACTGAGCTGATCCGTCTGCTGGAGAAAAGAAGCTCTGATGTGGCAGCAGATCAGATCCCAGCAGGAAACTGAAGTGAGTCAGTCAGAGAGAGCTTCAGGAGAGACTGGAGCAGGAGATCACTGAGCTGAAAGGAAAGACCATGAACTGAAGCAGCTCTCAGACACCTGAAGGATCACAACCAGTTTCTACACAACTACCCCTCTGTCACCACTCAGGAAGTGAATCACACACACTCATCCCAGCATCCAGGATCCGTCCTCTGAGGGTAAAGGACGTGACAGCAACTGTGTCCCAGGTCAGAGTGCGACTACAGGACATTCTGAGTGAGACAGGAGCAGAGATTTTACAGGTGTGTCTCAAGTGGATGTTTACTGACACAGCAGAGCCAGAGAGCCAAGGCTGACTTCTTAAGATATTCTGAAATCTGCTGGATCAAACACAGCAAACAAACATCTGTTATTATCTGAGGGAAACAGAAAAGTAACATGTATGAGTGAAGAACAGTCTTATTCTAATCACACAGACAGATTCACTAGTTGTTGTCAGGTCCTGAGTAGAGAGAGTCTGACTGGACGTTGTTACTGGGAGGTGGAGGTGGGGGGGAGAGGAGGAGTTAGTGTAGCAGTCACATACAAGAATATCAGCAGAGCAGGAAACTCAGATGAATGTAGATTTGGATTAAATGATAAATCTTGGTCATTATATTGTGATGTAAACAGTTATAACTTTTATTACAACAGGATCATGACTCAGTGTCAGGTCCTGTGTCCTCAAGTGAGTGTACCTGGATCACCGTGCAGATTTCTGTTGTCCTTCTACAGCGTCTCTGACACCATGACTCTCCTCCTGAGGTCAAGACCACATTCACTCAGTCTCTCTCCTATGCTGGAGTTAGTGTTTATTCTGGATCCTGGCTGAGTTCTGTAAACTCAAATAGACTACGAGTCATTAAAAGCAGTGATTTAGATTCTGTGTGTAATCTTGCTTCTTCTGTCTCCATGTTTGTTGATCAAAAGTTGTCCGTGGTGACGTTTCTGCTCCACGCACAGAGATCAGCTGTCAAGTAAACACTGACCTTCGCTATCCCACACATATTCAGTTCTCACTTTGTAAAGACAGAAATCTATAATTACACTGACATGAATGTGTTTGAAAGAACTAATGTTGCTGTTGTTTTCTAAATCAAAGTAGAAATCAGATTTGTGTGATGTTTTAGAACCTGTATTGATCTGATCCTCATCAATGAGATGATTATTTGTTCTTTTCTTTTCCACATGTGAGACGGAAGTGGGGAAACAAACTGATTGTGTGTCCATGAAATCACTGAACAAGAGTCACTGGCAGACTTTGCTGATGAAGTGATCAATGAACTCAGAAGCGTCAACATGTCCAACAGATACCATAAACAGATGTATAAAAGCAATAAAAAATGTAATGTGAAGAAGCTGAAAGTTGAAATAAAGAATAGATCCAGTCTGTTCTTTTGTCTTCATTCAGGATCTCGTTCAAAGCAGTGGAGACAAAGTGAAACTCCTGTGAGAGAATAACAGAGCAGTTTCATCTGAAACTCCCTGAAACCTCAGTTTTCATGTTCAGTCTCTGTCTTTACACAGCTTTTCTGCACTAAAACAACTTCATAAAGACAAATGAGCAAGTTTTCTTCCACTACTTTGATTTTCAAAGCCAGATGCTTGTTTGTGATCTCAGTGGATAGAAGTTAAGTCACACAAGATTTAAAGAAGTGGAGAAATAATGGTTTGGTGAAGTTTCAGGTGAGCGTTGAGTTAGTCACAACACACAAAGCCACATATTGGAAGATATTGTAATGTTATGAACGAGGTCGTTCGTTTATCGTGCTGACGATTTTCATGAGGATAAGAAACTTACAGCGGGTTTATGGTGTTGCTTCAGTATTTCCGCGTCGTCACCTCACGCGGACAGGCGGTCCTGGGTGGTACAGTTTGAATCGGAACTTGATCAAAAACTACTTGGCACAAATTTGTCAGTTTTAACCCACAAAAACGAACTGCTGCTTGAAGAGAGTTACAGTAATTTCTGTAAAAATTAAATAGTAGCGGTAAAGCTTACTCAGGATCAGGTTCCTGGCGACTGGGATCGATTCTTTGCTCCGTCTGGAACAAACTTCATCAACTGTTCCAGAGACAGAAGAACTTTGGTAATCACTTGTATTATATAAACAGTTTGAGCAGTTTATCACTTTCTTTGATAGAAGCTGGAACAGTTGTTGACATGGTTCCTTGCTCTTTGTCATTGTTCTTCTATTCAGAACTCCATTAGCTTTACTGTAAGTCTGTATCATCATGGCCGTGTGAAGACAGTGACACAGGAGCGTCTCGTTCTGCACAGAGACAAACACACACACAGATCCACAGCTATGAAACTGCATCCCTGATTCTTCATTCTGCCTGGTTGACACTTTAAAGCTGCTTTCAAACATGCACTGAAATTTCCCCGACATTTCCAGTAAGAAAAATGTGAAAAGCACAAATGTCCAAGTGAGCTGTGAGGACATTTCCCGAAAACTTTTCCTGCCAGCCCCTGAAAACTGTCAAGAGTGAGTCCATGTGAGAATACAGCAGGAAAACAGCTGCTGGCAAAGTGAAGCGTCAATTGCTTCAGTTATAAACACATGACAGATTGAGAAACTGGAAGAACACAAACATCTCCCGGGATGAAGAAGGAGGCCTAACACGTAGAAAGGCGAGCGTCCAGCGTGGAAACACGAAGGTTCAGAGCTTTTGGTGATGAGGGCCGGCGCCGGTGTGGATGAGCTGTAAACAACAACACTGAAGTCTTTCCACAGCAGAGTTTATACATCATGTCCGGCCTCCTGCTCTACCCAGGCTCCGCCTCCTGCTGCTCTAGGCTCCGCCCCTACTTCAGATGTTCCACAATTCCTTGTTGTTGTGAGCAGGCCGGACCGACAACCTGCTGCTGCTGCTTCACAGGCAAGGTAAACTGTGTCCTGGACTAAATTTTCGGACATTTTCAAGAAACATGCGTAGGTGTGTGCAACATATTTGGTGGTGGAGCTATCAATTTCCCGTTCTAGTCTTTAACCTGAGAGCCTGTTTAAAAATAAAGGTTTGCTACCATCTATAAATAAGTAATTTCTATTTTACCATGTTTATTTGTACCGCGTTTATATCAGGGCTCTCATGCTATAAGTTTTCAACTGGCTTAAGGTGCAGCACGAGCCTTAAAGGTTCAGTGTTTAGAAATTTAGTGACAGCTGGTGGTGAAGTGTCTGTGCAGCTGAACACCTCACCTTTTATATTCTATTTTTGCTTGTAGTTTCTTTCTGAATATTTTGAGGCACGGCTAGAGGGCCTGTGACTCAAGAATTTGTGTATCTGCATGTAACTATTTATTGCACATGACAAATATTCTTAAAAGATGGCTGATACATCAAAGGAACAAACCAAACTAGTGTCTTAATAATTTGTTCATCTGATGAAGTATCGGTAGAACAGACAAACTAAGTGGAGTATTTTTTTATTCTTTTCTAACAGTTGTTACAGAAAATGTACAACATTTCATGCACTTTTTTGTTTGGATGTGTGGTAGAAGCTGGGCTCCCAGGTAAGATCCACACCCCTTCAGCAGAAGACACGTATATTCGTCCTCATTTTAGAGCGTGCTTCATTTCTACCGTTCCAAAATCTGCTCAAAGGGAGAAGAATCTGGACATTCTACGGGTTGTTGAACATGTGGCTTTCCACCGTGGCAATTCTTTTCTAAACCTCTGGTTCTTTTGATAAATGAAGAAAGCAACAGCGTTTCGGACAGTCCATCTTACACAGGTCATGAACACCCTTGTGGAGGAGACATTGATTATATCTGAGAATGTCTAAGTGTCCTGGACTTCGGCCCATGTTTTCAAACGGAAGTATTGAGTGAGGAGTGTATTGATTCGTCACAGAACAATTCACTGGACTTTATAACCTTTCAGTGGCTAGTCAATAACTTGAATGACATACATCTTTGCGGGGGCTCTGGCCCGTTCAGTCCTGTTGATCTCTGAGACCGGAGATCTACGATGGGCTCAATCTCATTAAGCGGAGAGTCACCCTCTTGGTGTAGTCACCAGCCTCTGTTTGAGACCTGGTTCATCAATGGCAGGAAATTCATCCTCTCTCTTTATGTCAGCTGACCACATCTTTCTGTGGGACAGGAACAGACACTCATCACTTCAGCTGGACTCGCCACTAAAGGGTCAGTTGTGGCCGTACCTAGAGGACATCGGTAAGGACGGGACGTTGCAAAGGTGAAACTCTGTCCTTGGTCTCTGTCAAACAAGAGAACTCCCACACTATCCATCAGAGACTTGACTGACTCACTGCTCTGGGCATGGTCTCCTTACTCAGACTTCTTCTGACTTGTGTCCCCCATGCGAGCATGTTCTGTGGCAGAAACTTTGCAAAAGCTTCTTGATCCTCTTGCCCACTCCTTTCAAATCTTCTTGTGGCTCTTTGAGGATTTGGAGCCTCTGCTCGAATCAGATGATCTGGCGGCTCTCCTGTCACCCTAATGATCTGATAGATTTCATCTGCAGCAACTTTAAACTCAGAGAAGATTCAAGATATCAGCCCCACTCAGGTCGGGTGCAGCATTTCCGTCTAAAGGGCTCGATGATGTCACTCACCTCGCTTCCCGATGATTTCCTGGGCCGGCCTCGCGTCCTATAGTCACTGCGGACTGATGATTCTGAGATGATCGTCTGTCAGAAAAGCGAGGAAGCTCAGCGATGAAGAGTCAGTGCCCGAAGAAGTTGTGGTTTCCCCCTAGGAACTGGATTCATCAGCTCAAATGTCTTTTGACTGCATGCGTTGCGGCTTGAGCGAGCCTTCGATGTCGCGGCAGATTTCTTCAAAACCTTGCAAACACAATTGACCATTTTCTCAGTTTGTTGGCTGTGGTCTGCAAGCCGAGCACTGGCAGTCGGTGGGCGTCCGCTGGTGGGCGTCCGCTGGTGGAAGCGTCCGCTGGTGGGCGTCCGCTGGTGGGCGTCCGCTGGTGGAAGCTCCAGACAGGGGTGTCCCTCTCTGTTATCTCCTCTACGATAACTCAGTGGTTGATCCAAACTCTGAACTTTTTAAGCTGCCGGTGTAAGCCTCTCTGGCGGAGCGTCTCCCAGACCTGGACTGGGATACTCTCCGCAGTAAAGGAAGTCGTTGTGTCCATGTGCTGTGATCAGGTCTGAGGACACAGACAAAGTCATGTTCAAGAAAAGAAAGTTCTGCCAACGAAACCTTGTGATGTTGTTAGTGTTTGTTTTAACAGTTCCCACTGCTCCCTTGATCAACTTGCTATAAGATCCTCAATCTGCATGCGAATATAGTTTCAACTGTCATGGGAATCTCCAATGCATCAGATGTATCCATGGTGAATGTCTGTGCTGCGGTCTCCTCCATATCTGGGGTTCGGAGTCTATTGATCCGTTTCTTTCCACTTAGCGCTGCTGACCAGGTAGTAGCCCTTGATATGGGACATGAAGGGTATCTTCTTCCAACCAAGTCATATAGACGCATCCAAACACAAAAGATTGTGACTCTAATATTGACCTCTTGTTCCAAGCATTATTATTTTATTTTAAGAGGCGTTTTCAGTCATAGATGCCCGGAGGATATCCGAGCCTCTTCTTCTTCTCTGTTTGGTTTATTGGTAGGAGTAGCAACCAACGTCAAGGTGCATTACCGCCTTCCACTGTGTGTTGAACCCTCCATACAAAATATTTTATGAAAAGTCAGTGGAGCAATGTATTACTTCACTTTGTAAGGTATGTGTTCGAGAACGAGAAGAAAAGCTCAGAGGAAAGTGCCAAAGCAGAGAGGAGAAGAACTAAGCCAGAAATAGTAGTTACCTTTGGAATAGGAGTATATTCCATTAGCTGAGGGAGACAGGATTGGACAAACTGATTTAATATGAGCTAGATACTCTGATATACTCCCAGCACAGGAGGTTGTCACCCGCCACTCCAACTGAAGGCAGAAAGGAAGCTATCAGTCCTCAAGGGTGTAAGAATGCAGCTGCCGAATGGGGAAGAAAGGAAGTAGGATATTGACACACACAGTAAGAGGCGGTAATGCCTTGGCATTGGTTGTCACCTGCCAATAAACCAAATAAAGAAGGAGAAGAAGACTTGGGACTGGACTTTCTCTGGCGATCGTCTTTTCACGCGTGAAGAGCACGCAGGAGGTCTAGGCTCAAGCTAAATTCAGGAAGCACAACAACGAGGAAACAGAAGTAAATCTGGGGCGAGTTGTGTTTCAAATGCTGTGCACTGGCAAAATACCAAAAATAAAACAGATCAGAGATCAGGAAGTGTGTGTATTGTTGTGATGGACATGCCTGTTTTTGAGTGAGTAAGCTGCTGTTAAAACAAACCCATTTCTTCGTGGTACTGGCAGAGAGGTCTGTGGATGAAGCTACTGCTGGTCCAGTGTGTGGAGTTGTTGCAGGGAGTTGGTGGGCGTCTAGCCTCACTCTTTGTTGTTGTGCTTGTTGTGTATGTGAAAGTTCAGTGTTCAGGCTCACATTAGAAACACTCAGTTTGTATCTGCACTCTGAAATCAAGGTTCAGGAATTTAAAGGAAATAGCTACGTGACCACTGGGCAGAGGTGTGACACACACACACACACACACACACACACACACACACACACACACACACACACACACACACACACACACACACACACACACACACACAGATGTGAAAAGAGGCTCATGGGACAAGCTCGGTTCCTAATGGCTGAACCCCCGTGCTCCTGCTTTCACCAGAGGACAACTTCTGCGACTCATCTTCTTATTTTTCGCTTCTTTTCTAACAGTTGTTACAAGAAAATGGTTACAGAAAACATTTCATTAACTTTTTTTTTTATTTAGTGTGGCTCACTTCAGAGCTCCAAGAATTTGAATCCACCTTCCAACAAGCAGTTCGTATATTCGTTCTCATTTAGAAGCCGATAGCATTTCTACCCGTTTAAAGAATCTGCTCAAAGAGGAGGCGAATCGGACATTCTGCGGGTTTGAACATGTGGCTTTCCATAGAGAATGCGATTCTTTTCTCGACCTCTGGTTCTTTTCTATAAATGGAAAGCATGGCGTTTCCAGGACAGTCCCACATCTTACACGAGTCCTTGAACACATGCTTGTGGAGGACATTGAGAGAGTTATATCTGGGGACATGTCTAAAAAGTCAATATCCTGAACTTGACCCATGTTTTCAAACAGGTATTGAGTGAGAGTGTATGGATTAAATCACAATTTCAAGTTCACTTAGACTTCTAAATACTCGGGTAGCCGAAGAACTGGTCAATGGCAAGATGACGCCACATCTTTTGCTAAGGCTCTGCCCGTTCCATTTACACTGTTGATCTCTGAGACAGAGAGATCCTACGATGAGCTCAATCTCCATTAAAGCGGAGAGTCACCCTCTTGGTGTAGTCACCGGCCTGTTTTGAGACCACCAGTTCATCAGCCAGAAATTCATCACTCTCTCCTTATGTCAGCGTACATCTTTCTGTGGGACTTAGGAACAGACACTTTCGTCACTAGCTGGACTCGCCACTAAAAAAGGATCAGTTGTGACGTACCTATAGAGGACATCGGTAAGGACGGGGGCGTTTGCAGGTGAAACTCTGTCCTTGGTCTCTGTCAGAAGCAGAGACTCCACACTATCCATCAGAACTTGACTGACTCAGTATACTCTGGACTTGATCCTCCTGCTGAACTTCTTCCTGACTTGTGTCCCCATCTTGAGCATCGTTGATGCTGTGGCAAGAAACTGCAAAAGCTGTGATCCTCTTCCCCACTCTTTCAAAACTTCTTGCTTGTGGCTCTTTGAGGATTTGGAGCCTCTACTCGAATCAGATGATCTGGCCAGCTCTCCTCTTCACTAATGATCTGATAGATTTCATCTGCAGCAGCTTTAAACTCAGAAGATTCAGATATCAGCCCTCCGTTCAGATTCCTGACATTTTGCGTCCCACAAAGGCTTCGATGATGCTCGCTCACCTCCTTCGATGATTTCTGGGCCGGCCTCACTTGTCCTATAATTCACTGCTGCGGACTGATGATTCTGAGGATGTTTGTCTGTCAGAGCGAGAACTGCTTGATGAAGAGTCAGTGCTTGAAAGTTGGTTTCCCCTAGGGGAACTCGTTTATCAGATCAAATGTCTTTTGACTAAGTAGTTTCGAAGCTTAAACCTGAGCCTCGATGTCGCCGACAGTTCTTCAAAACACCCAGAGCACAATTTGACCATTTTCTCAAGTTTGTTGGCTGTGGTCTGGTGACACTGTGTAGTCAGTTGGGCGTCCGTGATGGAAGCGTCCGGCTGGTGGGCGTCCGCTGGTGGAGCGTCCGCTGGTGGAGACGTCCCGCTGGTGGGCGTCCGGCTGAATGGGCGTCCGCTGGTGGGCGTCCGGCTGGTGGAAGCGCTCGAACCGGCGAGGTCGGCCTCTCTGTTATCTCCTCGACCAACTCGGTAGGTGATCCAAGCTCACAGACTTTTAAGCTGCCCGGTGCTAAACTCTGGCGGAGAACGTCTCCAGACTGGACTGGATACTCTCCGCAGTAGGGAAAGTCGTTGTGTCCATGTGCTGTGATCAAGTCTGAGGACACAGGCAAAGTCATGTTCAGAAAAAGTTCTGCCAACAAAACCTTGTGAGTGGTACCATCTGGTGTTTCTGATTTGAACAGTTCCCACTGCTCCGCAGTCAACGCTATAAAAGATCCTCAATCTGCATGCGAATAGTTTCAACTGTCATGCTGGAAGCTCAATGCATCGGAATGTATCCTGGTGAATGTCTGTATTGCAGTCTCACTCCATATCTGTGTTCAGGTCTATTCGATCCGTTTCTTTCCATAGCCGCTGCTAACCAGGTATTTCAGCGCCCTTGATATGGGACATGAAGGTATCTTCTTCCAACCATGAGTCCATATAGACATCAAACACATGATAAGAACCAAAGGCAATTTTAAAGATCTCAAACAATATTTGGCAGATCAAAAACCACAAAAGATTGTAGCTCTAATGAAAGCCCAGCCTCTTGTTCAAAGGCATTGTTATTTTAAGGGCGTTTCAGTCATGAATTGCGGAGGATGTCGAGCCTCTTCTTCTTCTCTGTTTGGTTTTAGCGGCGGTGGCAACCAACGTCAAGGTGCATTGCCTTCACTGTGTGTTGAACCCCCGCACAAAAATATTTTATAGAAGAGTCAGTGGAGCATGTAATGCTTCCACTTCAACGAAATGTGTTCGAAGCAGAAAAGCTCAAGAGAAAAAGTACAAAGCAGAGAGGAAGAATAAGCAAATCAATGGTGCAGCTGGAATAGGGAGTATGTTCCATTAGCTGAGGAGACAGGGGGTGGACAAACTGATTTAATATGAGCTAAGATAACTCAGTATACACTCCAACACAGGAGGTTGTCACCCACGCCCTCAGCTGAGCAGAAGGGAGAAGCTATCTTATCAAATATCCAAGGGTAATAAGAGATACGCTGCCGAATGGGAAGAGAAGAGATAGGATATTGACACACACACAGTAAGAAACATTAATGCACCTTGGCGTTTGTTGTCTACTACCGTCGCCGAATAAAGAAGGAGAAGAAGACAGGACTGGACTTTCTCACAGCGTCGTCTTTCACCGCGTAGAAACGCCTTAGGAGGTCCTGGGCTCAAGCTCTTAAATCAAGGAAAACAGCATGTGAAGCAAAATTAAATCTGGACAGAGTTGTGTTTCATCATATGCTTTTCTTAAAATAAAAATAAAAAAACAGATCAGAGAATCAAGTGTGTGTGTTGTTGTGATGGACACATGTTTTGATGAAATAGAAGAAGCTGCCCAAAACAACCCACATTTCTTCATGAGTATGAGAGATGTCTGTGGATGGAAAGCTTCTCTGTTGGTCCAGTGTGGAGTTGTTGCAGGGAGTTGGTGGGCGTGTCCGCCTCACTCTTTGTTGTTGTGCTTGTGTCCTGTGAAAGTTCAGTGTTCAAGGCTCACGTCAAAACACTCAGTTTGTATCTGCACTCTGAAATCAAAGGTTCAGGAATTTAGGAAATGGCTACGACCACTGGGCAGAGGTGTAATTACCTGCACACACACACACACACACACACACACACACACACACACACACACACACACACACACACACACACACACACACACAGATGTGAGAAAGAAAAGAGCTCTGTGGGACAAAAGCTCGATTTCTAATGGCTCAATTGTGCTCCTGCTTTCACACAAGAGGACAACCTGCGACTCATCTTCTTATTTTTTTATTCTTTTAACAGTTGTTACAGAAAATGGTTACAGAAAACATTTCATTCACTTTTTTTTGTTTGGATGTGGCCAAACTGGAGCTTTCCCAGAGTGAATCCACACCCCCTTCGGCAGAAGACACGTATGTTCGTCCTCATTTAGAAGCACGATAGCATTTCTGCCGTTTAAGAATCTGCTCAAGGAGGCCAGTCTGGACATTCTGCGGGTTTGTTGAACATGTGGCTTTCCATAGAGCGTGGATCTTTTCACCGACCTCTGGTTCTTTCTATAAATGGAAAACGCTTGGCGTTTCCGGACAGTCACATCTTACACCGGTCTTGAACACACTTGTGGAGGACATTGATTATATCTGGGGGCCGTGTCGTCAATGTCTGGACTATAAACATGTTTTCAAGCAAGGTATTGGTGGTGTATTGATTAGTGCAGAACAAGTTCACTTTGGACTTTGCAAACTTTCAGTATTGTGAACTGGTCAGCCCAGCGAATTGACATACATCTTTTCTTGAGGCTCTGCCCGTTCAGTTCACTGTTGATCTCTGAGACGGAGATCCTACGATGGAAGCAATCTCCATTAGCGGAGGTCACCCTCTTGGTATAGTCACCGGCCTGTTTAGAGAACCACCAGTTCATCAATACGTGAAATTCATCACTCTCTCCTTTATGTCAAGTACATCTTTCTGTGGGACTTAGGAACAGACACTTTCGTCACTTCAGCTGGACTGCGCCACTAAGGGTCAGTTGTGTGCCCTGAAAGGACATCGGTAAGGGCAGAGTTTGCAGGTGAAACTCTGTCCCTTGGTCTCTGTCGGCAGAACTCCACACTATCCATCAGAGACTTGACTGACTCAATGCTCTGGACTTGGTCTCCTTACTGAATTTCTTCCTAGCTTGTGTCCCATCTTGAGCATCGATGCTGGCAAAAACTTTGCAGCTTCTTGATCCTCTTCCCCACTCCTTTCAAAACTTCTTGTGGCTCTTTGAGATGTGGGCCTACAATCCAGATGATCTGACGCTCTCCTCTTCACTAATGATCTGATAAATTTCATCTGCAGCAGCTTTAAACTCAAGAAGATTCAGATATCAGCCCTCAGGTCAGATTCTGACATTTTAAGTCACAAAGAACTCCGATGATGCAGCTCACCTCCTTCGATGATTTCCTGGGCGGCCTCACTTGTCCACCATAGTCACCTGCGGACCCAGTAATTCGAGATGATCGTCTGTCAGAGCGAAACACTTGATGAAGAGTCAGTGCTTGAAGAAGTTAGCGGTTCCTAGGGAACTCGTTTATCAGATCAAATGTCTTTTGACTGCGTAGTTCGGCGAGCAGGCCACCGATGTCATGACAGATTTCTTCAAAACCTTGCAAACACAATTGACCATTTTCTCCAGTTTGTTGGCTGTGGTCTGGTGACACTGTGGCAGTCGGTGGAGCATCGCTGGTGGGCGTCGCTGGTGGGCGTCTGCACTTCTGGTGGAGCGTCGCTGGTGGAAGCGTCCGCTGGTGGAAGCGTCAGCTGTTGGGCGCTCAGGCGGCGAGGTAAACACTCTCTGTTATTTCTCTACCTTCCAACTCAGTGAGTTGATCCAAACTCACAGACTTTTTAAGCTGCCCGGTGCTAAACTCCCCAATGAGAGAGCGTCTCCCAGACCTGGACTGGATACTCTCCATGATAAAAGGGAAAATCGCGTTGTGTCCATGTGCTGTGATCAGGTCTGAGGACACAGACAAAGTCATGTTCAGAAAAGTTCTGCCAACAGAAACCTTGTGACGTTGTCTGGTGTTTCTGATTTTAACAGTTCCCACTGCTCCACCAGTCAACACTATAAAGATCCCTCAATCTGCATGCGAATAGTTTCAACTGTCATGCTGGTCTCAATGCATCAGATGTATCCATGAGTGAATGTCATGTGCAGTCTCCTCCATGTATCTGGGTTCAGGTTTATTCGATCCGTTTCTTTCCACTTAGCGCTGCTGACCAGGTAGTACAAAACCATGATATGGGGGACATGGAGTATCTTCTTTAACCATGAGTCATATAGACACATCAAACCACATGATAAAGAACCAAAGGGAAACAGGGTACAGATCTCAAATAATGTTGTAGATCAAACCTAGGTGTGAGCTCTAATAGAAAGCCCGGCCTCTTGTTCAAAGGCATTGTTATTTTAAAGGCGTTTCAGTCATGAATTCGGGAGGATGTCCGAAAGCCTCTTCTTCTTCTCTGTTTGGTTTATTGGCGGGTAGCAACCAGCGTCAGGTGCATTACACTTCCACTGTGTGTTGAACCCCACTAAAATATTTACATAAGAAGTCAGTGGAGCATGTAATGCTTCACTTTAATAAGTGATGAAGCAGAAAAGCTCAAGAGGAAAAGTGCAAGCAGAGAGGAAGAACTAAGCTTGGAAATGATAGTTACCTTTGGAATAGGAGTATGTTCCATTAGCTGAGGGGCAAGTTGGACAAACTGATTTAATACCCAGACTAATAACTCTGATATACCTCCAACACAGGAGGTTGTCACCCAGCCACTCAACTGAGGAAGGAGAAGCTATCAAGCCTCAAGGGTAATAAGAATCTTACAGCTGCGAATGGGGAAGAAGGAAGTAGGATATTGACACACACAGTAGAGGGCAGTAATGCACCTTGGCGTTAGTTTCTCAATAAGCCCGAATAAGAAAGGAGAAAGAAGACTTGGGACTGGACTTTCTCACGGCGATCGTCCACTCACGTGAAGACGCAGCAGGAGTCCTGGGCTCAAATCTTAGAAATTCAGGAAGCACAACAACGAGAAACAGAAGTAAATCTGGGCGAGTTGTGTTTCATGCTGTACTTTCTTAAAGCCAAAATAAAAAAACAGATCAAGAATCAGGAAGTGTGTGTGTTGTTGTGATGGACACATGTTTGAGTAGAGTAGAAGCTGCTGTTAAACAAACCACATTTCTTCATAGTGCCTAGCAGAGAGGTCTGTGGATGAAGCTACTGTTGGTCCAGTGTGTGGAGTTGTTGCAGGAGTTGGTGGGCGTGTCCGCCTCACTCTTTATTCTTGTGCTTATTTGTGTATGTGAAAGTTCAGTGTTCAGGCTCCCACGTCAAAACACTCAGTTTGTATCTGCACTCTGAAATCAAGGTTCAAGTGAAGTAGCTACGACCACTGGGCAGAGGGTGTGACACCTTTTACACACACACACACACACACACACACACACACACACACACACACACACACACAGATGTGAAAAGAGCTCATGGGACCAAAGCTCAGTTTCTGTGAAGCAGACCCCGTGCTCCGCTTTCACACCAAGAGGACAACTTCTGCGACTCATCTTCTTATTTTTTTATTCTTTTTAACAGTTGTTACAGAAAATGGTACAGAAAACATTCATGCACTTTTTTGTTTGGATGTGGTAAACTGCTGAACTCCCAGAGTGATCCCACACCCTTCAGCAGAAAGGCTGCGTATATTCGTCCTCATTTAGAGAGCGATAGCATTTCTACCGTTTAAAGGGAATCTGCTCAAGAGAGGCGAATCTGGACATTCTACGGGTTTGTTGAACATGTAGCTTTCCATAGAGGCGGCCGATTCTTTCTCGACCTCTGGTTCTTTTCTATAAATGGAAAAGCAGCAGCGTTTCGGACAGTCCCACATCTTACAGGTCCTTGAACACCGCCTTGTGGAGGACATTGATTATATCTGGGGGCGTGTCTAAGTCAATGTCCTGGACAGCCCATGTTTTTTCAAACAGGTATTGAAGTGAGAATTGTATGGATTCGTCACCGAACAAGTTCACTTTGGACTTTGCAAACACTTTCAGTGACAAACTGGTCGTGTGTGAATTGACATACGCATCTTTGCCGGGAGCTCTGGATTCCGTTCCTGTTGATCTCACGAGACCGGGATCTGATGAGCTCAATCTCCCATTAAGCGGTCACCCTCTTGAGTGCCGATCCACCCGGCCTGTTTTGAGACCACCAGTTCATCAGCCAGCAAAAATTCATCACTCTCTCCTTTATGTCCGGCGTACATCTTTCTGTGGGACTTAGGAACAGACACTTTCGTCACTTCAGCTGGACTCGCCTAAAGGGTCAGTTGTGACGTACCTATAGAGGACATCGGTAAGAGACGGGGCGTTTGCAGGTGAAACTCTGTCCTTGAGTCTCTGCCAGAAGCAGAGACTCCACACTATCCATCAGAGGCTGACTGACTCACTGCTCTGGACTTGGGTCTCCTTACTGAACTTCTTACGGCTTGTGTGTCCCCATCTTGAGCATCGATGCTGTAATAAAACTTTGCAAAAGCTGGCAGTCCTCTTCCCCACTCCCTTTCAAGAGCTTCTTGTGGCTCTTTGAGGATTTGGAGCCTCTACTGGGAATCAGATGATCTGACCAGCTCTCCTCTTCACTAATGATCTGATAAAATTCATCTGCAGCAGCCTAAACTCCAGAAGATTCAGATATCAGCCCACTCCGTCCAGATTCTGACATTTTCGTCCTAAAGGGAGCTGCCGATGATGTAGAAGCACCTCCTTCCCGATGATTTTCCTGGACGGCCTCACTTGTCCTATAGTCACTGCACTGCAGACTGATGATTCTGAGGATTTGCTCTGTATCACTGTCTGAAGAGGTTGAGTTGTTTTTACCCCGGAAGCTTGTTTAAAAGATCAAATGTCTTTTGACTACGCAGTCTTGGCTTGAGCGAGCCCTCGATGTCGCAAGCAGATTTCTTCAACACTTACTTGAAACAACTGACCATTTTCTCGAGGTTTGTTGGGGTATGGTCTGGTGACACTGTGTGAATCAGCGGATTCTGTGCTGGTGGAGTTGGAATTACGAGGCTGGCGTTGACCTCTCTGTCACCTCCTCTGCAAACAACTCTGTGGAATTGATCCAAACTCTCGAGAGCTGGTTGAGCTGCCGGTGCTAAACTTTGGCAGAGTGCGTCTTCCAGAGCTGGACAGACCTTTTCTACAGTCCACGGACATGCCGTCATATCCAGAGTAGATTTAGCAGTTTGGAACCTGATCAATGTCATGTTCATCCTGATTCTGCTTATGCCAGAAACTTTGTGGCATTGTTCGATGACCTAATTTTAACTGCCTCACTGCGTCGCAGTAAGCTTGGTGAAGACATACGTCAATGTGCGGCTGGTGCTTTGACTTTGTTATGTGAGGTAGCTCCAATTCAATGGAGTCTGTCCAGTGTGAAGCTGAATCTTCAGAAACTCAGAAACCTTCAAAATCGTATCTCTATTTGTGCAAGTCTTACAAGCTCATACAATTAACCCTCTTCTTAGTTTGGTTTAGGCGAGTGGCAACCAACATCTTAGGATAATGCCACCTCTCATCAAAGGCATGTTAAAGGTCATAGCCAACGGCCTTCAGTCCTGGCCTTTAGTTAAGCCGTAACAGTAATATACACCTTGACCACCTTGTTGGTTCAACTAATTCATTGCATTTACATGGTCATCTCTTATTGCCTATGTGATAAATGCAAAGTATGTATACACCTTGACATTGGTTATTGACACCTGTAATAAACCGAACAAAAGAAGCAGCAGCAGCAGTTTTATCTTCATTTCAATGAAAATGCGAAATCTGCATATAACAATATAATAATAGTCGAATAAAATAAGATTTATTTAACAAACTGCTTCCAGTTCTGTTTGTATGTGAAAACAATAAGCTTACTCTCTGAGTGTTTTCAGACCCACTGGAATCAGACATTTTCTGAAATGTTTCCAAGAGGCTGTGTTTGAAAGCAAATGTACTCGTCTGTTGTTCCAGACATTTTCTGGAACTTTCTCCCAGACCCAAGTTAGTCCTTGTGAAAATACAGCTGGAAAAGAATGGCGGTGAGCGTGTTGATGACGTCTGTAACAGGCGACAGACGTAAAATTGGAACAATATATAAATATCTGGATTAAAATGAGGAACCATACATGTAGAAAACACAAAGCGAAATTAAACAAACTTGAAGACAGATTCAAGAGCATTTAGCAGTAAGGGCCAACCCCATTGTCTATGGGCTCATAAAAAAAAACCGTCATCCGTCATGTCTGCCTCCTTTGCTCTACGCAGAGCCACCGCTCACCTGGATATTTTCAATAATGTTCTGATTTTTATATATGAAAAGTAAACCAGAAACTGTCCAGACAGTTAAAAATATATCATTAAAAAATAGAATGTCTGATTTGTCACATCATCTCTTTCTGTAGGGTCTGGAAACGTGATGTTTTTATAACTGGACTATATCCTTAGAATTAAAACCAAAAAATCCCACAATTAGCATTTCGCTTGGCAGAATGATCCCCCACAATAAATGGTTGTATTTATATGGTACTTTTTAGTCTTGATGACAACTCAAAGCGCTTTACAGTTCAGTTCATTCCCACGTTCACAGACACATTCCTTACAGTGCATCTATGGGCAGCACTTTTCATTCCATGAGGGCAATCTGGGTTCAGC
The DNA here is from genome assembly GCF_022539355.2 of Hippoglossus stenolepis. NCBI lineage: Eukaryota > Metazoa > Chordata > Actinopteri > Pleuronectiformes > Pleuronectidae > Hippoglossus > Hippoglossus stenolepis. The sequence continues at coordinate 2,315,066 of NC_061495.1, read as the reverse complement.
ATCTTGCCCAGAACATATCGGCATGCAGATGGGGAAGACTGGGATAGAGCCGCCTTCTGGTGCAGAGGGCGACCGTTTTTTACTCCCTCAGCCACAGCGATCAAAAGAAACCTTCCATTCATTACTAGCCCGAACGAAGCCTTCTCTGTGAAGCACCTACCTCATACTTGTCAAATATCTGGCGGTGGTAGAGTAGGCATGAGAGAATATCTATAGATGCGACGACAGACAAGGCGAGTTTGAAAATATTAATCCATCCATCACTGACAATATGTCAAAGAGCAAATGTTAAATCTTGTCTTTTAATCTTTATGAAAGGGACAATGTTGTAAATATCTAAAGACATTTTCACTTTCAACTGCAAATTTGGGTTTGAACTAATTGTGATGCGTTACTTTATTTTTGAGAGGAAGCTGCAGCTAATAATTCATCACTGAAGTCTTGCAGATGTTTCATACGATGATATTCAATCAACTGGTAATCATGTGACCAAAAACACTGATTGATCTATTTAGAAAACTTCACTTTGGTTTTATTTTTTAAATGAATTATTTTATAATCAGAATAATTGGGTACTGCTGTCAGTTAAAGTATATTTGAGATTTTCCGGTAGTGACGGGTTCAGTGGTTATGTGACCATGGTTATATGTATATGATGTATTCATCATCAGGTTTAATAAATGTCAGTATTAATATTACGACTTTAATACACATTTGCCTCTTTTATTTTCAAAGTTTAACCTTTCAGTTTCCGCGTCAGTTTGTTTCATTACATTCACACAAATGTGTGTAGATAAAGATGTGGATGTAACCTCAAGTAATATAAAACCACCAGTCTGAATAATAGGTCTTTTTATTAACAGACATCATGTAAATGTCGACAGTAACAAAATGTTGTAGTCCATTAAAAAAAAAAGTGAGTTGGACTGACAAGACTCCTCCACAAAATAACTTAATGAGGAGGGTAAGGCAGGAGGTTGTGCTCAGATACTTAAATATTGCCCGATAGTCAGAACTTCCTCGTGGCATTTACTGGTCGAATGTTTTGGAGTAGTAGAAACCGGCGTACAGCAGCGTGAGTCAAGGGAAGAAGCGAGTATCAGGCACATTTCACACGGTGATGGCAGGCTGTCTGGCAGGATCAGAGTTAGCCAAAGCCTCTACACCTCCGAGACATGCATCGGGAGCCGAGGAGACGGAACACCTGACTGCTAGTACACGTGCAGCTGAGAGAGAGAAAAGGTTTTCTTTGTTCTACCACACAAGCCACACACCTACAAAAGTGTTTGAATAATCGTTGTCACGTGAGCTTGGATAATTTAGAGATCCGTTTCCATGGGACACACCCCCAAAAACAGGCTGGTAAGGCAACTACAAACAAACAGAACAAACGAACTGAAAAGTGAAGCACCATCCAGAAAATATGACAGTGGATTAAGAGAAAAGAGAGGGGGGTTATATACAGAAAGAATTGGAGGCTGTCAGTGTGTATTATATGCGTCAGCAATACAGGTCACCATGGTTACGTAGTTTTTGTTTGCGATCCAGCTGTAAGAAGAATAAAGACAAAGGAGGGTGTTGGAGCGGAGATCTTGGGAACACGGCCTGAATCTGAAGGAACAGAAGTGAAACTGAAAATATGTCGATCCTGCAGAAGTGACTGAACTCTGCTCCCAGCTCTTTAACTTCCGCGTCCTTTGAGATAGACACGGGTGACAGGGAGGAGGGACATGAACAGTGTTGGACAGAACCTTACTGCACTGTAGTGTGTGTAATGTATATACATATATTCGTGTGTGTGAATGCGTCTCCTCTATATGTGTAGATATTTTGTTTCACACGTCTCCTGCCGTGGCAGCTGCATCTCAGGCCTCACGCTCTCCCGGCTGATGGCGTGTTCTGCACCTCCTCCTCCCGGATGGGCACGATCAGGTTGTCCTTGGACATCTGGTCCCAACATGTGCTTATTGTAACAGCTCAGCTTAACACTGAGGGGACAGAGCTTTGAAAATGAGAGTCCTGAGACTCTGAAACAACCTGAGGAAATACAGCAGGCTGAGTCAGAAGCTTCCTTTAAATCCAAACTTCAAACCTGCTGTTATCGTACCACGATTTGATCTAATTCTAGGATTCGTTAACTTTTCTGGAAACTTTGAAAAATGTGAATCTTACAACCTGTGCTGTTGTGAGCTGAATGTGACAGATCCCAGAGCAACTATTCACTTTGAAATGTGATAACACAGATAAAAAACTCTCCAACAGCTCATACGTAGTGAAAAATGATAAATCCTGAAAGACCAACAACTTCTTCCTCCAGACACAACCAAGCTCCTCCCAGTCCAGGACATGTCTCCCTCCCCTTACAGTGTGTCAGGGCAGGACCCAGTGAACAACAAGCGCTGTGAACTGTGGGAGATGAGTCACTGCAGGGAGTGAACGAGAGGAGGAGCAGAGATCTGCTGTCTGTTCAGAGGAAGTGAACCTGTTCAGTCTCTGGCACCAGCTGAAATGGCTGCAACTTAAGAAAATCAACAGGACAGAGAAAGGTGCTGTTCGATCTGTCTGAATCCACTGAGGATCCGGTGACTACTGTCTGTGGACACCTTTACTAGCATGAGCTGTAGCCAACACCCACTGGGACAAAGAGGAGGAGAGAGAAGCTACAGCTGCCCTCAGTGTGAAAGGAACCTTCACACCCGAGGCCTGTCCTGGGGAAAAACACCATATTCAGCTGATTTAGTGGAGGAGCTGAAGAGACTGGACTCCCAAAAGCTGCTCCTGCTGATCACTGCTATGCTGGACCTGAAGATGTGGCCTGTGATGTCTGCACTGGGAGGAAACTGAAAGCTCTCAAGTCTGTTTGGTTTTGTTTGGCCTCTTGTTGTGAAAAACACCTCCAGCCTCATCTTCAGTCAGCTCCATTTGAAGCCTGTAATGGTGGAGCCTCGGGGCTCAGGAGAACATCTGTCTCAATCACGATGGGTGATGAAGATATTTCTGCCTGTACTGATCAACAGTGTATCTGTTATCTCTGCTCTATGGATGAACATAAAGACCACGACACAGTGTCAGCTGCAGCGGGAATGGACTGAGAGGCAGAGAGAGCTCGGGCTGAGAGACAAACAATCCAGCAGAGAGTCCAGGAATTTTAAGAGAAAAAGGCAGTAGGCTACTTCAACAGAGGAGGAGGAGGAGTAGTCAGTGGCTCTGCTGATAAAGCAGTGAGACAGTGAGAAGATCTTCACTGAGCTGATCCGTCTGCTGGAAAAGCTCTGATGTGAGCAGCAGATCAGATCAACAGGGAGAGCTAAAGTGAGTGGAGTCAGAGAGCTTCAGGAGAGACTGAGCAGGAGATCACTGAGCTGAAGAGGAAAGACCATTGAACTGAAGCAGCTCTCAGACACAGAAGGATCACAACCAGTTTCTACACAGCTACCCTCACTGTCACCACTCAGTGAATCTACACACTCCATCCGGCATCAGGATCCGTCTCTGAGGTACTTTGAGGACGTGACAGCAACTGTGTCCCAGGAGTCAGGAGTCGACTTCACAGGACATTCTGAGTGAGACAGAACAGATTTTACCAGATTATTGTCTCAAGTGGAATGTTTCACTAACCTGGCAGAGCCAAGACAGCCAGAGCTGACTTCTTAAGATATTCAAGGAAATCACTGGATCCAAACACAACAAACAAACATCTGTTATTATCTGAGAAACAGAAAAGTAACATGTATGAAGTAAAGAACAGTCTTATTCTAATCACCCAGACAGATTCACTAGTAAACTTCAGGTCCTGAAGTAGAGAAGAAGTCTGACTGGACGTTGTTACTGGGAGGTGGAGGGTGGTGGCGGTATTAGGAGGTTAAGTGTAACAGTCACATACAGGGAATATCAGCAGAGCAGGTAACTCAGGTGAATGTGAGTTTTGGATATATTGATAAATCTTGGTCATTATATTGTGATGTAATCAGTTATAACTTTATTACAACCAGCATCCAGGACTCCACTTTGTCGGGTCCTCGGTCCTCCAGGTAGGAATGTACCTGGATCACAGCGAGGTACAAGGTGTTCTGTCCTTCCTGAAGTCTCTGGCACCATGACTCTCCTCACAGAGTCCAGACCACATTCACTCCAGCCTCTCTGCTCAGGTTAGGGTTTATTCTGGATCCACAGCCAGGTTCTGTAAACTCAAATAGACTCGAGTCATTAAAGCAGTGATTTAGATTCTGTGTTTAAATCTTGAACTTCTTTTGTCTCCATGTTTGTTGATCAAAGTTATTGGTAGCGTTTTCTGCTCCGCACAGAATCAGCTGTCAATCAAACGCACTGACCTTCCTTTATCACATATTCCACATGATTCTCACATTGTAAAGACAGAAATCTATAATTACACTGACATGAATGTGTTTGAAAGAACTAATGTTGCTGTTGTTTCTGAATCAATGTAGAAATCAGGTTGTGTGATGTTTTAGAACCTGTATTGATCTGATCTCATCAATGAGATGATTATTTGTTCTTTCTTTTCCCATGTAGACGGAGGTGAAACAAACTGATTATAAATCACTGAACAAGTCACTGAACTACTGATGAGATGATCAATGAACCTCAGAGCGTCCAACATGTCCAACAGATGTATAAAGCAGATGTATAAAAGCAATAAAAATGTAATGTGTGAAGAAGCTGAAAGTTGAAATAAAGAATAGATCCAGTCTGTTTTTTGTCTTCATTCCAGGATCTCGTTCAAAGCTGATGGAGACAAAGTGAAACTCCTGTGAGAGAATAACTGAGGCAGTTTCCTCCTGAAACTCCACAAACCTCAGTTTTCATGTTCAGTCTCTGTCTTTGCAGCTTTTCTGCACTAAAACAGCTTCATCGCAGACAAATGAGCAAAGTTTTCTTCCACTGCTGATTTTCAAAACCCAGATCTTGTTTGTGATCTCAGTGGATGAAGAGAGTTCGTCACACAGATTTAAAGAAGTGGAGAAATAATGGTTTGGTGAAGTTTCAGGGTGAAGACGTTGAGTTGAGTCCTGACACACAAGCCACATATTGGAGATATTGTGATGTTGTGGACTTGAGGTCGCCGTTTATCGTGCTGTTGATTTTCATGAGGATGAAACTTCACAACGGGTTTGTCGTGTTGCTTCAGTGTTTCACGTCGTCACCTCACGGACAGACGCTCCTGGGTCGTACAGTTTGAATCCAGACTTGATCAAAACTTCTTGACACCAAATTTTTCCGAGGTTTAACCCACAAAACAAACTTTGCTGCTTGAAGAGGTTTCCTAATTTATGTAGAGTTAAAACATTCGCTATTGACAAGTAGCTCAGGGACATTTTCCTCAGTGTAAACATCATCGGTGCGGAAACGCTCGACCTCGGCTCCAGGACACAGCCTCCCCGGGGGGATCCAGGTAAACTGACCCTGGCTCAGTGACTCAGGTGAGGAGGTGTGGTCGCTGTCTGCAGGTATGAAGTGACGGACTTCGCCCTGTGGAGTAAGTCCAGGTTCGTCCATGAAATGGAGCATTCCAGTGTGGGAATTCTTCATCCTCTTCATCCTCCACGCAGCCCAGAGCACCTCACCCAGTTAAACACAGATCTCACCAGCGTATTATTGAATTCAAACAAACAAACTTAATATTGACAAAAATGGTAGTTGGTGTTAAATAGTCTCATTCTTTATTTTAAACTTCAAATGCTGTAAAACAAATATATTCACATTTTTTTTTAATTCAACCAAACATAATCAAAAGTGAAACATAACACAAATCATTTCAATTTCAATCACAACACGGGAAACCAGACGAAGACCACAAGTAAAGAGAGCAAGAGACAAATAAGGTAAAAGAACGTCAAAGTAAAACAGGAAGTAACAGAAAAAGTCCAAACAAAAGGAGATTATAAATCAAAACTTTAAAAAAATGATATGAATCCAGACAAGTTCAGGTTCCAATGATTCACTGTGATTTCTTTGTCAGGTGAAGATTCTCTAATGTCTCTGCTGATCTCAAACAGAAAAGTATTATTATTATATTAATATTATTGTTTACAAAATCTTGGTTCATTTATTGTGAGACACTTTCAAGGTGTGTTAGTGGGTTTTATTACAAATACTAAGTCAGTTGTACTTTCCGATCCACAGAACAGTCTCGGGGCAAATCATATCAAGACTGCCAAGGTGACCCGTTTCTTAAGTGTCTCTCTGTAGTGACCTTTATCCAGGCTTCATTTTTAGATGTTGATAGAGAGTTGAGCTGTTGTTAAAACGATGTACAACAATCTGGTACAAATGAATGTGGTAGGACTTTGCAGTGATGTCAATGGAACATGACACTGAATGACGGAAACTGGAAAACCGCTTTCTTTTCAGTGAGTTCCATGAAAAGACTCAAATTTGCTATGACTTTACTCCTCTGTCTGAAATGGTTATTAATGTATCGTAGCCAATTAATGTTCGTGCCTTGTGAACTTCAAAGATATTTTAACATTAAAGTCACTTTAACCCAGTTCTTACAGCAATACCTTTGCTATCTTTGAAACTATGCTTGCTATCTGGGAGGTGAAGCATTCAGTTATGTCCATGGTGACACATCACACCACGCATGAGGTCGCACACCTCTACACGTATATGCTGCAGATTAGAGGCCACTCGGTTGAATCAGTGTCATGAAGCAATGGAGAAAAACTGAGAAGTCAATATGTTATGTTTATGTTTACATTCTAAAAGAAGAAGAAGAAGAAGAAGAAGAAGAAGAAGGTCCTTTCATTGACCTCAGATCCACATTTAGATCCCAGCAGGTCAATGTGTGTGTGTGTGTGTGTGTGTGTGTGTGTGTGTGTGTGTGTGTGTGTGTGTGTGTGTGTGTGTGTGTGTGTGTGTGTGTGTGTGTGTGTGTGTGTCTGGTGCGTGCTGGAAAGGTGTGAACATCGTGTGCGTCTGAGTGGCAGGTGTGTGAACGAGGCTGTGAGGACATTGGCTCACTGAAGGTGTCACGGGCTGAACGCCACCTCACAGGGACACGACGTCTCTGCAGGACGTCTCCTCAGAGGACAAGAGGGGGACGAGAGACCGAGAGCTAATTTATCTCCTGGACCCGAAGGAGCTTTTTTATTTTACTGTCAAACCTGAAACTATTTACTTCTCCTATTTAATATGTTAGTGATATGTTAATGCTCTTCTTCCTGAGGCCTCTTCCAACGTTCATCAGCTGCCAGTGATGCATCATCACTTATTGAACGATCCATTAGGACGTTTCCAGGAAAAGTTACATCCCCAAAGTTACATAGAACAGATGTTTAGGGTGAAGAGTGGGAATGAAAGAGGAAACTTTCTCCGTGTTCACACTCACTGAAACATCAATCTCATTTTAAAGCTTCTGATTTAAGGGGCTCAGAGGGAAGAGGAGGAAAGCTTCAGAGGTTTTTGTTCATGTAAACTGCAAAGACTCATGAAACATTTACATGAGAGAGATTTTATTATAGATTTACTGTAGATTATATTCATTATAAAATCTGTTTGTAGAAATTGCTCCTGTGTGTGTGTGTGTGTTACAAAACTACTTTACAGAAAAACTACATTACACACACATTAAAACAGAACAACATTAATAATTGCACAATATAAAATATCTAAATTATTGTTGTAAATACATATTTTATTAAGATATGAAATGCATATTGTATTAATTTACTCCACAAGGCAGCAATTAACAAATAAGTCATAAAATCAACACAGTGAAAAGACAATTTACAGAAAATTGTAATTCAAGTAAAATCTGGAAATCTCAAGAGTAAATATAGAGTTTAAGAAGAGACTCATCAGAAATGACGCCTGCGTTGGTTAGTTTTCAGCTGCACAGAGAACAGACCTCAGGATCTCATGAGTCGGTCGATGGGCCCTGACACGTCAGACATGATGTGGACAGAGAAGAAATCTGACGAGAAGTGTAAAGAGTTTAAAACAAACAAGATATTTGTCCTGGAACAAGATCCAAACCTCGACAAGACTGAAATATCTGGACTGCAGCTGCAGAGATTCCCCACGAGAGGGTGCACTCTCTCTCTCTCTCTCTCTCTCTCTCTCTCTCTCTCTCTCTCTCTCTCTCTCTCAGGGCTTTAGGTGTGAATAACTGCAGCCAGGAGAACGGGCTGGCTGGACGCCCTTTGTGTGTCTCGGGGTCACGGCGTTGTTCCAGTGAGTCGAGCGTCAGCACTAACAGCAGCTGCTGTGCTCCAGGCTCTTACTGGAAAAATCCACTGAGTCATCAGGCCGCAGGTCTTTGTCCACAGGTTTAGCTGATCTCTGTGACCCCCCACACCAGCATCACCATATCACCCCCGTGTCACACACACAGGGAGACATGCATGCATCTATGTATCAATCTATCAATAATCAATTCACAAATTCATTTTTCAACTTTTTGATAATGTTGCAGGATTATTGCATATTGACATATTGATGAGTTCTGCTCTTTATAAGTTTTAATTTTGTATATTTGTGCCATTAAATAGTGACGCAAGAATCACATCAATACCTCAAAATCTTATTTGAGGTATAAATGTTTTGTTTAGTTCAATAAAAACATAGTAATTGTAAAATATTGAGAGATTTTATATATTACATAAAGAAATATTGTGTCAAAATGCATATTTTCTTCTTTTTGAACTTTAAATTGTGATTACATCAAAGAATCTCCTAAAATGTCCTGATTAATTAAGAGCATTATGATTAAATATGAATCTGCCCACACTGTATTTAGCATCAGTGATATTATTGGTATTGACCCCCAGTGTATCTCACACTATATATTAATATATCAAACTGTACGTACAGAACGTCTGCAGGGACAGAAATGTTAGTTTGATCTATTGATTTAATTGGTTTGTGTCTTGAATGACAGAAAATCGAGCAGGAATCATTTTATATCAATTTTATGATCACCAGTAGCACCAATCCTTAACAAAAAATAATTCATAATTAGTGATTGAGAATAAACTGTGTTCTAACGGAACATGTTGTCATTTCTTTGGCGAGATTCAGCTACAGAAACAGAAACGTGTGTTTTTGCTGCAGCACTAAAAGGGATGTGAGCCTTTCTTGGCAAACATGTGGTTCTCAAGGCAAAGTGTAATCTGGACGTGAACCTAAAGTGGCCCATGTGGTGAATGTGGCCCAAACAGCAGTAAACAAGTTCGGGCCACCTTTGGCCCCCTGTGGTTGACATGTGGTATTACCATGGTTCACTTGTGGCTCAGGCACGTCGGTGGTTCAGAGATTGTTTGCGTCAGAATGAATTCCACCTCTAACGATTCAGTCAGGCCCCTCGTTTGAAGACAGAAACAGAACGTGGAGCGTCGGACACGGAGCACATTCCTTTTTTATTCAATGAGCAAAGAACAGTTACGTAAAACGTGAACACAGAGAGAAAGATGTTCTAAAAGTCGTGGACGCGGCGGAAGGAGCCCACGCTGGGGTTCATGGCAGCCCACTCGTTGAAGCGCCGGTACTCTCCTCTCTCCAGCAGGTACTGACGTCCGCGGTAGTTGGGCAGCTCGTAGAAGACCCAGGCGCCGTCCTGCACGTGGGCGGAGTGGACCTCCCGCAGGGGCCAGTGGTCGGGCAGGTTGTTCATGTCCTCGGTGGCCTCCAGCGTCTGACCGCTGAAGTCCGGACGCTCGTAGACACGGATCCTGAACACACCAGAGGACTGCGACACAGAGAGCAGGGTTCAGCTCGGAGAAATGAAAACTGCTGATTGGCTCATTGAGCAGAGGGTCTCGTGAGAAAATTATCATTTACTCTACAATATCTTCTATAATGTCTGAGAGAAACTATATTTTTATTCCACTAATTTGTCTTCTGAGGGGAAAATGAAAGGGGGTGCATGTGATGGTCGGATTTCATGTGTTCCCAGATGTTTACGACTTGCAATGGCTCGCATCACAGTTGCGTGACTGCAGAGTTCGTCATGTGAGAGTAAATCTGGTGGTCGGACACTTTAAAGTTTTCCAGTCAGAATTAGGACTCTCAGATTGATATGAACATGATTTACAATCAGCAAACTTGTCAATGGAATAACGACGATAACGTTTTTTCCTAAAGTAGCACGAAGTTAATCGCACTTGTCATATCTCTTATGAAGAAACTCACATTTCTTATGATCCTGCACGACCTGACGCTGTCGTTGTAGCCCATCCAGCGCTTGTAGTCAGGGTACTCGCCCCGGGTCAGGACGTACTGGTAGCCCAGGTAGTTGGGCCTCTCGTACAGGACCCAGGCGCCGCTCTCCACGCGGACAGAGTTGCAGTGGCTGAAGTGGGTGTTGAGCTCGGGACAGTCGCTGTTGCACTCATAATAACGGCCTTGGAAGTTTCTGTCTTCGTAAAACACGATCTGCGGAAGTGGAAATGTAACACCAACAAAGTTTTGAGCTCCTCCGTCAAATCAAACGACGATTGGTCACGAGCATCGTCTCCTCGCCGGCCTACCTTTCCTGCACGGTCCATGTTTGGGCCTCACACCACAGTTTGATACCGGTTTGTTTTTACACAACATCACCTCCAGGCCTGCTGCAGATTTATATATACAGTGTATGTGGCTCTGCGCTGCCAGCGGCATCATTGTTATTTTAATTGCCTCAGCATTTAACGGCTGACGCTGCAACTGTCTGAAAAGTCTGCTCAGTGTTTACTCGCTGCTGCTCCGGCTGAGCATTGCATCCGTCAACGCCTGATTCCAGAAACACTTATTGATCCACACAAACTGTCTCCTCTGCAGCTGCTGCCGAGGCCGGAGCGGTGAAGTTGGCTTGTGGCCACGTAGCACGCGGCGGCGCAGGCTTTAACGTCCGTGTCGGAGGGGACAGGTGTGTTCAGGCCGTCGAGCCCCGCCCTCTGTGTGCAGCCGCAGCAGAGAGAGCGTCATTATCCTGTGTTTGTGTCACGGTTCATTACTCCAAAAATCTGCGGAAAGAAATGGAGGCTTTGTTCTTGTCAGTCAAAGTACGACAGGTGACAGGAAGTGATTCCATTTGCAGAATGAGATTCGTCCATGAGTGGGAACAGAACATGTGAACGAGAGGTTGTTGTTTAGATATTATAATAATAATATATATAACTTAAACACTTAAAATAACTATTGATCAGCCGGATGAAATTACACCTGAGTGAATTTGTACACTAAATTAACGCTTGAATTTGTTTTATTTAATAAACTTAATAAAATATATTTGATGGCATTATAAGGCAAAGTTACGGACAGGGTCTCCCAGCAGTTTTGCAGGGGTTTCCATAAAAACAGGGTCTACCGAACAATTCTGCAGGGAACTCCATGTTAAACTATCTCTGCTAATCTCTTCAAATGAAGTACGTCTTAATAAAAGTGACTTTGTTTGTAATTTTACAGCTATTACATCAAATGTTATAAATTATTTTCTAGTCAATTAACTCAGCTACAAAGAAAAAGGGCGACTGTGGCTCAGGAGGCAAACTGGGACGTCCAATAACCAGCGGGTTGATGGTTCAATCCCGGGCTCTCCCAGTCCAGTCCATATATACGTAGTAAATCTGCCTTATCTGTATACACCCAGTAACTGAATGCCAGTAATCAAATGATTAAAGTTGTTTGGAATTCTTTGCATAACTCAAACTCAGAGGCTTTTATAATTGCGCAAGATAAATCATCTGAACAAAAGATAATAAGTTCACACAACTTTTCCAGTAACAAAATGTGCCTCAAACATCAGATGCAGTATGCTTCCTTGAATTCTTCTGTTTTTGAACTTGCAGGGTTGAGATGAAAACAGCTGATACTTAGTTGCATCTTCTGAAATAATGTTTTGTCTTTTAAGCTTTAACTTGCAACTGTGATGACACATTGGTGAGATATCAGCATTCTTGTTTTCCTGTGCAGGAACGTACGCGTGCCGAGGTCGTTTGTAGCCCTGAGACTAAACGATGAACTGTCCCTGTGAACATGGAAGAGCCTCTGAGGATCAGTAATGCTGCTGATCTGTAAATATGTTATTATCAGTGAGGATAAACCAGTTATTAGAAAGACGCCTCAAAACTGCAGCGTCCAAAAAGACCATTAAGATGAATCAACACATTTCGGGCTCAACACAAACCTAAATTTTTTATTCATTTTCGTTATATTCAGTGAATGTTTCTGTTTCTGTTGTTATGACCCACGTTGAAAAGATTGTTCACGCTACGTGTTAATCACACAATTTAAACTCAATATTGACTCTTATTTGCCAAAATACATAATTTATTGATTGAATATTATCATCAAGAAAATCTGGATTAAACATCACACAGGCACAAACGAGTGTTGCATCAAAGACATTTATTTCATGGCATCATAACAAACTTGTTTCATTTCTCCGTCATTCTTCTGATGGAGCCCACAGCAGCTTTCAGAGCTCCCCACTCCGAGTGGTGTTTGTACTCGCCTTTCTCCAGCAGGTACTGGCGACCACAGAAGTTGGGATGTTCAAAGAAAACCCAGGAGCCGTCCAGGACTTTACAGGACTGGACTTCCTGCCTCATCCACTTCTCCTGCATCGCCTTCATGTTTTCCGTCAGCTCCAGAGACTGGCCGTCGAAGTTCGGCCGGTCGAACAGCTTCAGCTTGTACGGCCCCTTCGTCTGAAAGCGACAGAATCAAGCACGTGTTGGGTTTGAAGGGTGACGGACGTATTCTGAAAAGCTTTTTGTAGGTGACTTACGTTCTTGATGATCCTGCAGGACCTGACGCAGTCGTTGAAGCCCATCCAGCGACGGTACTCGTTGTATTCCCCGGGACCGATGACATACTGGTAGCCTGTGTAGTTGTTGCGCTCGTACAGAACCCACCAGCCTCCTTCCACCTTGACCGAGTTGCACCGGTGAATGAAGCCGTGCAGGTCGACCGAGTCGCCTTTGCAGTCGTAGGACTTTCCCAGGAAGTCCTGGTCCTCGAAGAACACAATCTGTGAAAGAGAAGTCGGGACACGATTATAGATTCATGAGCAAACAGAGGGATTCATCTGCGTCCATCACTGCACCATTTCAACTCCTGGGATTCCTGCTCCAGCTGCAGCACTTTCAGAAAAGTGAACATTCTCACCTTCTCCATCATTGGAGTTTAAAATACTCTCAGCCAGTGACCAGCACAGCACTCTTTATACAAGGCAGAAACAATACTGCCAATTCCATGGTTAGCAGTGCATGTAACAGTAATTACAATTCAAATACTCATCTAGACTCTGCCCATTGTTCTTACTCACTGAATCACCGTCACACACACAATGATTGTTTAGCAGTGCCAAGTATCCAAACCCTGCGTCGCTGCTCTGGACCAACAAACTCTCTTTTGTTTGCTCGGCGTTTATGGAAAGTTATAAATATATATAATGAGATATGTAATGTTTTATATATGAAAGGTGATGAGATAAACTCTATATGGGGGTCAGTACTTTATGATATCAATTAGTTAATTAACATTAATTGAAAATGCACCGACAGAATAACAATTACAAACAAAAATCTGATGACAGTGGTAAAAGTAACTTAAGACAAACAATAGATTCCACTTTGTCTTTATTTGCAGTGATTCAAAAAAATATTATTTGCAGAACAATTCATTATAGGAAAGAACTTCAAAAAACACATGCGAGTAAAAGTGATTTAACATCGAATATTTGAAATATTTTTGTAACGTCATGATGTGTTCAGATTAAGATTGTTTTCGTCTTCTGTTATTCCCTCAAACTACTTTTCACAATTATTATGCAATGTGATACAAAGCTAAATACAACACTTATGGTTTAATAGACAAAGATTTGTATTACTTATCCATGTTCTTTATCACTGATCTTGTATTTAAGTATTTAAGCAGCTTTTGAACCTGCCAGTACAAATTTATGGTGATGCATCATAAATTAATTGCACAGATATAAATGCAAAAAAACTCTAAATGTTGCTGGTATTTTTGTGATGTAAAATATTCATCAATAATTACACATAACTAAATACTGATGAATAAAGCAACACTGCTATTCAGCCTAGATTTAACATCCTTAGTATTAACAATCATGGATTCAAACAAAGTAATTTTACATGTTTCTGTTGTGCAATAACGTCCGATGTCAAACTTTATCTAATGTGAATCAGTTTACACGTGTGTTTATGGCTTTATATTGTCTGAGAGTTGCATTATATTGATTTTTTACAATGTATAATTTTATATATTATATGCATAATTTTAAAAGTGGCTTATTTACATGTGGTTTATTTTTTTATCGGCTGTTTTGTTGTAATCGTGGGTTTGTTGTGCTATTAGTTTGTTTGGTATATATTCAAATGCACATGAACTTATATAAGATAGGTCATCTTATTATGTAATAAAGTACATTTTATTTTACTTTATTATATAATATAGGTCATTCTATTGTATTTTAAAAGCTAAATCCCTTGATTGAATTTTTGTATATAATAAATGTCATTTATATTATTTTATAAGACAAGTCACTTTATTTCATTTCATTTTATAAGATAGGTTCATTTTATTTTTACTTTATTATATAATATAGGTCATTTTATTTTATCTAATCAAATTGGTCATTTTATTTAATTGTATTATATAATATTGGTAATTTCATTTAATTATATAATAAAGGTCATTTTATGGCCTGGGACAATAAATCTGGCTCATTTACAGGATATTGTCTGTTGAGTCCCATCAAATATAATAATATGAGATTTTTAACCTGGGTTTGTGATCTGTGCAGACGTCTTCGTGGCTCATTAACCAGCCACTGGCCAGTAAGTCAGTTTTGAAATGAGTCACGAGAAATGAATGGTGAGTTATTTATTATCACAGGATGATTGACATCTGTCTTGAGCTGTTCACTGTGTTCAGCACCTTCACAGACGGGGCTGCAGGTGTCAGGTGACTTCCTGTAAGAACGACTCGACATCTCCATGAGTTTGAAACACTTTAATTCATGTGAGCACAGGAATGTGGGGAGAAGGACCAAATGTCCGAATGGAAGAAAGCAGGTGGGAGATTTATGTCAGAACTCTGCAGGAGCTCTGCTGCTCTAGAACTGTTTGATCATGCGGAACGATCCCACCGTGGGGGAGGAGGCGCCCCAGTCTGCATAGTTGGGGTACTCGCCACGTTCCAGGAAGTACTGGTGCCCGCGGTAGTTGGGCTGCTCGTAGAGGACCCACGCCCCGTCCGTCACCACGCAGGAGTGGAACTCCCGCAGCTTGAAGGCCTCGTAGACGGACGGGCAGTCTTCAACGCACTCCGCCGCCTGACCTCCAAACTCCTGCTTGTCGTAGAATCGGATCTTCCAGGACTTTCCATACACCTTCAAATAGTCACACGGGAGAATTGAAGTTAATGAAATCACGCTCGTGCTTAGTGTCTGAATCATTTGACCTATTTCCAAGTCCTCGTTCACTTGGAGCTCACATCTACAAATGGGTTTCTTGGCTGTTCTCCTGGTTTCCTTCAATAATTGATGTGCACAGACACGGACAGAAAGCAGCCCGCTGCCAAATCATGAGCCCTTTATCTCTCCTTTTTGTCCGTTGGCCTTTGACTGATTACTGTTTGGTTGGTGCACTCTGTGGTATTTCACTGCAGCTGGACACTCACCGACACTAAATAACCCAGAAATGTTCAAAAAGTAAACTGCATCCTCCATATCGTGCATCTACCCTCCACGTTATTATGCTTTACCTTATCTGGACATTTGGTCCCTTGGTCGAGGAAACGAGTGCATCACAATATTATTAAAGGAACAAGATGCTCAATGCTAAACGATGACGTTCAAAAGCTTCCACGGGTCGAGCTTACGTTTTTGATACAGCGACACGAGTTGATGCTGTCGTTGAATCCCATCCACTGCTGGTGGTCGGGATATTCCCCGGGGCTCACGACGTACTGGTAGCCGGTGTAGTTGGGGAGCTCGTACAGGACCCAGCAGCCGCTCTCCACCTTGATGGAGTTGCAGTGGCTGAAGTACGAGCGCAGGTCGGCGCAGTCGGTGCTGCACTCGTACTTCCGTCCTTGGAAGTTCTTATCCTCGAAGAATTCGACCTGCACGGAAGCAAACACGAGACGCAGAAGGGAATTTATCCAAAACATTGTGATAAATACCATAGTAGCACAATGACCACAAGTTAAAGACAGTGTAGGTGCATTACAGTTGTTTCCTGAAAGATCATTTGCTCCTTTGCTCCTTACCTTCCCCATTGTTGCTGGTGTTGCTCGTCTCCCAGCCAGCTGCAGCTGTGTCGTGGCTTATATCGAAAAGCAGAATGTGCAGACGAGGGAAAGCTTTTGTCATCTAAATTAGGCTGATTTGCATATCAGCAAAATGGTTTGGTCAAGTTTGATTTCCCTTTGTCCACCTGTGATGGCCTCGTATCAAAGAAGTGCCAAAAGTGAGACGTAAAACTTCCTAAAGCCAACAGCCTCACGTAATGATTATTGTGTGTTTGTGTGACTTGTTTCCATCAAACTCTGCCCTGAGAAGGATTATTTAGGTGTTATTTGGTGTCTAGCTGCAGTAAAATGTGGAAACATCATGATTTTTAATGTCAATTATTCACATTTCTGTATTTTATTCTTGGCGCCAGTGCAGCAACAGACTACTTCATCCATGCATTCTTTAAAAAACACTGTTTACATGGAAAAGGAAGTTCACCTGAAATGAAATAGATAAATAACCTTTTCAACTATGAAGATCCTCCATCGTATGATTTGGCTTCAAACTCATAAATCATAAGATCCAAAAGACAACAACTGGTCCTGTGATGCATTTCTGGCAAGAACAAGATTATCAAGTGTAAAATGTGGACATGAGCTCAATCCTGAAACATTCATCACAGCAGGGAAATAGTAATAACACAAATGGCAGCGTTATTAATCATCTGTATTCTTGTAAAAGACGAATGTGGAGAAATGCAAGTGAGCTAAGACGTCCTGTGCTGGAGTGCGTCACGTAATTGTCAGAGTCCTGGTAAGTAAGATAGTGGTGGCATGTAGTACTCACTGGAGGACTCGTGGGATAAATAAATGGGGCTTATTGCAAGTACAGTAAGTATTACAGTAAGTATTACAGTAGTATTACAGTACTTGCAGTCAGCCATGTTTGCTATGCTACTGCAGAGAAAAGAATGAATGAATCTACGATGTTCTATACGTTCATCGTTTGGTGCAATTTAGAGGATTTTCGTCTCTTAGCTGTTTTTAAAAACGTGAAGGACCAAAGAGGGAATGACAGATTCAACCCATTTTAATCTTCTAATTGTCAGAATGCTCACACGAATCCAGAGACTATGAATTCCTCAGAAACTCGCTGGATTAAATGTGACCTCAAACGTTGGAGAATCGACGTCGTCAGCTACTTGCTGCACTTGTGTGTGTTTTGGTTTGCAGCGAAAAAACAGGAAGTGTAAAATAAACCTGGATGAAGTCATGGCTGAGAAGGAGGAAATGTGTTGTTGTTTTTAGTCGCAGCTGTACAAGTACACAACGACATCTGGTGGTTGGTGACGCTTCCCGGGGTTTCCCAGGGTTTGATACGTATCTGGAACGTCCCTGTGAAAGTCAGAAGGAGCGAATCAAGTCTCAAATCAGCCCAATGTGCAGCAGCACTAATCCAAGACTTATTCATGACCAGTTATGCTTTGGTGCATTTCAGGGTTTTGCAAATGAAACAAATTGAAAATATGGACGAACTGCAGCCGAACAGACCTTCAGGCATTGGCAACATGTTTGGTTTTTCTTAAGACCCCCGTGATCTGAGACAAATCAAACCACAGCTTGCTACTCCTCTTCCCCAGTCTGAGAAAAAGCTGCAGCTCAGTTTTTCTCTCTCTCCCCTCCCGCCTTGTGTCTTCCACCCATCCCCCCCCCCCCTTTGTTCTGGATCATGATGGCACAAATGAAATTAACAGCGATCGCAGAGCTGCTTATTCATCAGCTTCCAGATAATTTGAATAACAAAACCCTGTTACAGCGCGTATAAAGTATAAAAGCCGCCTGGCAGCCACAGGTTGTTGGACAGATTCCCACAAACACAGATCATCAAACATGGGCAAGGTATGTAGAGTGTGGAGCAGAAAACAAGCACAGTTAGAAACTAAATGTGAAAAACATCAACTCAGAAATGAACGAGAGGGACACAAAACAGTGTCAGCTTCCAAAAGTGCAGTTCAATTTTAAAATCTTTTTTTTTTTTGTTGTTCTTCTTTTCTACAGATCACCTTCTACGAGGAGAGGAACTTCCAGGGTCGCTCCTACGAGTGCATGAGCGACTGCTCGGACATGACCACCCACCTGAGCAAGTGCAGCTCCTGCAGGGTGGAGAGCGGCTGCTTCATGGTCTACGACCGGCCCAACTTCATGGGAAACCAGTACTTCCTGAGGAGAGGGGAGTACTCCGACTACGGGACTTTTGGCATGAGTGACTCTATCCGATCCTGCCGTTTAATTCCTCAGGTATGCAGAGATTTGGGAATAAGCCATAACGGAGAAATCACTTTAATGTCTAAATAATGTGAAATGTGAATATAGCTGCTAACTTGTTTCATATTTTCTGCTTCTAAAACGTTGGTTAGAAAGTAAATATCTAATGAGAGAGAACAGTGAAATTGTAACTGCAGCTCTGGTTTTGCCACATTTTGCAATGAAGCTGTTTAACGAGCAGCAGCTAAATGGTTTGGTGCCGCGCTGAGCTGTTCCACCTCTGTGCCTTGCTCAACAGCACCGAGGCTCGTACAGGATGAGGATGTTCGAGAGGGAGAACTTCCAGGGCCAGAGTCACGAGCTGCAGGACGACTGCGACAACATCCAGGACCGCTACCGCATGTCCGACTGCCAGTCCTGCAACGTGCAGGACGGCCACTGGCTGATGTACGAGCAGCCCAACTACAGAGGCCGCATGATGTACACGAGTCCCGGGGAGTACAGGAGCATGAGGGACGTGGGATACAGCGGCATGAAGCTCAGCTCCGTCAGGCGTATAATGGATTCCTGCTGAAGCAGAGAACAAAAAATGTGCTGTTGAATAAAAGTGAGAGACAAATCAAACGCCACCTTGTGACTGTGTCGTCTTATATCAAACAGGAGATTAGATCTGCAGAACTCCGAAGGTCTTTAAAGAGAGTTACTGCATCATATTCACACACTCGTGAGGCAGAATTACATCTTTTATAATCACACGGACCAGATAACATGCAGTAAACTATAGACTAGGATATATATATCGTGATATTGTCAACTGTATACAAACCAAATCCCTCAGTTCACTATATATATCTGCAATGATCATACAGTTAATCCAACAGATCATACACTTAATAATAGGTTTATGTTATATCATATTATTATATTCTCCATTCAAACATCACGCTGGGATCTGTTTGATTTCACACACATCTAATTCAATTTGAATTTGTTTATTTGTCCCTTAAGGAGAAATGTGAGGTAAATTAGTTTGAATAAAATAAAAGACACATTTTCATATTCACTTGTTAAAACAACCTATAAATACATGTTAGAAAGAACTGGATTTGTAACACATACATAAGTGATTCAATTTAAAAATGAAATTCTAATTTATTTGTACAAACTCATAACGAACATTATCACAAGACACTGAACATAGTTACATGAAATATAAGGATTAAAGAAGGTAAAAGTTTAAGTGCTTTCACTTTACACTGCTGAAAAATGAAAGACCAAGCTTCCATCTATTGGTTTTATATGAAGATGATGAAGATGAAGATGATGAAGATGAAGATGAGGAACAAACTGCTGTAGACGTTCCTCTGTGGCCCCAGAGACGTTTTGTCAAGTGTGGAAATGTGACATTAAAACATCATGAGATAATCTGGGGGTCAAAGGTCACAAAATAAAACAAAATGTGCTATATAGATTTTTCCTAAATGTATAAATGGCTACTTGTGAATCTCCCACAACAATAAAATGATTTAAAATGTATAAACTTAACACACGTCCCTGTTACTACTCATATTCAGAGACAGTAAATAAAGATGGACGACGTATCTCCACTTCCTCCCACTCTCCAGAAATGAAGCCCAAATATCCCGGCGCCACCATCTTATCTAGTGATGTCATACAGATCCAGAGTCTGCAAGGTGGCAACCAGGGGGTGGAGCCACGGTATCGAGGTCCCACCCATACACATGCTTGACCAATTACAACTCAGTCTCAGCTGTCGATCATGTGACATAGTGACTTTAGTCTTTTCTTTTCTTTTCTTTCTACGTCTGATGATCATAATATTTCAGTATATTTGCTCAGTACATTTTCAGATAGTATGTTGTAAAGTGCTTATTTTACTGGTGTAGTATTTGAAATAACACAAAGTTTTACCCAAGTAACAATACAAATAAAAGTAATCAAAAAGTTACCTCAATAAAAATGTATATAAGTATGATCAGCAGTGTGTACTGTATCAAAGGTAAAAGTATGTGTATTTTATTTCTAGAGCTCCTTTCAAAACCAGAATACAACAGTAAAAAAAGAAGTTACACCATTATTATTATTATGTCGCAAGTTAATTGTTTTATAATATTATAATAAGTAAAGTAATTGTAGGTGTTAATTAACTGGTGAGTAAAAACAATAAATAAATATAGGAAATGATAAATATCTAATTCAATGTAGCCATGAAGTGACCTGTGAATATAACAAAGTGTTTTTGTAACCGCAACACAACACAACACAAAGAGTGGCAGAGCGTCACCCACCTGTACCCCACAGGAGCGCCGCTGCACTTGGCACCGCACCAGATGCATGCACTCTGGAATAATAACCATTTACAGAGCGATTTAACAAACATCATGGCCGTGCACGCTGCTCTGCTGAGTAAGACGTTCAAGACAATGGCTCCATAGGTCACTTGGCATCATGATGGGTATAAAAGTGACAGGCAGGTCGGCAAGTACCAGAGCAATCAGGGGCAGGACCGAGCAGCAACATGGGCAGAGTAAGAGGACGTTTTTTTTATGCTGTAATTTAAGATTATAAATGAAATTAAATGACAGATTGTGTGAAATTGAGGAAAGGATGAGGGCTTTTAAATAAAAATGTTGTTTTCAGATCATCTTCTACGAGGACAAGAACTTCCAGGGTCGCTCCTATGAGACCAGCAGCGACTGTGCCGAGCTGACCTCCTACCTGAGCCGCTGCAACTCCTGCAGGGTGGAGAGCGGCTGCTTCATGGTCTACGAGCGCCCCAACTTCATGGGCCACCAGATGCTGGTGCGGAGGGGCGAGTACCCCGACAACCAGCGCCTGATGGGAATGACCACGAGCGACTGCATCCGTTCCTGCCGCATGATCCCCATGGTACGAAGCTTCCATATGACTTGTGATTTAAATATAAAAGGAAAAAAACTCAACAAACTCATATAAAGAAACAGTTTTCTCCATCCTGAGGTAATGTTCGTGTCTTTTTACAGCACAGAGGTCCCTTCAGGATGAAGATCTACGAGAGGGAGAACTTCGGCGGTCAGATGAACGAGCTGCAGGACGACTGCGACTCCATCCAGGAGCGTTACCGCATGTCCGACTGCCAGTCCGCTCACGTGATGGACGGCCACTGGCTGATGTACGAGCAGCCCCACTACAGAGGCCGCATGCTGTACCTGAGGCCCGGAGAGTACAGGAGCATGAGGGACATGGGCACGGGTCCCATGGACATGAGGATCGGATCCATCAGACGCATCATGGAGTCCTGTTAGACTGAACTGAACCAGCTTGAAAAATGTGATCGATAAATATTAATAAATGTTTCATATCATACATTTTGTGGGTTTGTCTTTCTAAAAGTTTGATATTCTTTCAAATATGTACGTCACGTGATGCACGTGACATTAAATATGAATTTGAAAGGATGAGAATTGTGAGACTGAGCTTGGTTTTCCAGAAGTTTCCTGAAATTCTGCAGTAAAAGTTGTTCAATACATTAAAATTTGAGTTTCAAAGTGAAAAACACAGCAAATAAATCATTTTAAGGGAATAAATCATTTCTAGCTTGTCACTGCTTAATCCTAAAGTGTTTGGATTCCAGTTGCACCTCATATTAATGTTATTTACACTAAACATTATCTATTAAGTTTATTTTACTTTAATTAATGAACAACTATGGCTGCGAGGCTCTGATGTTGTGCAGGTGAACTCAGTGAGACAAAGCTGTGAATAAAATTTAGATAAAATGAATCAGATTAGCTCAGAGTCTGACATATGAAATGATATATTGTGAAAGGATGATGATGAATGATAATAGAGGACGACCGATGATTATAATGAGCAAGTGAATGTTGTTTGAAGACGGATTTATAAAGTAAGATCAAAGGTGGTTGTAATATTTTAATTCTGTCATGTATGAGACCGAAAACTTTATTAATCATCAGTCCTTAGAATTAAGGGTTTGAAAGAGACGTCTCTCACAAATATCATCATTATTAAGGGTTTATTCATCTGATGGAGGAACTGTAACAAATGTTCATCTGATTTATTCCATATTGTTAAAAATGACACATTAAGAGCAGCCACAGCAATAAACTGTTGTTCGTAGTTTCTAAATAAAGAATGATAAAAAAAAAGAATTTGTTGTGGTCGTGTTTTTTAAGATCAAACTTTTACTACTCTGCTAAAGGGTGATTTTAAAGTAAAAGTTTAAGTTTTAACATGTGAAAAATGCAGAAGGTTTTAAAATGTACTATAACGTCTCTTCAGGGAAAAAGAATAATTAGGCTGTAAATCAAGATGAGGAAGGGCAATGTCAATTTATGCTCGTTTCAAACTTACGAACATCTTATTTTCAAGCCCACTGTCCCTTAAAGACACGTTGATTCACCTCTAGACTCAGACGCAGATTAAAGAAATGTCAGGAACGTTGAACGTCAGGTGACGACAGTGATATCGGCTGAAGTTTATCCCCGAAAACAAGAAGGAAACAAGAAGTGAGTGGAATTCATCATCTGGACTGACGCTGGTTTTCATGTGATCATGAAGTGAAACACCAGCCGGGAACGGAGCTGAATCACGTATATTGAACTACAACATCTTTAATATCTTTTAATTACTTTTGTTGTACATACCTTTCTTTGATTTTGAATTCAAATGTAAACTGGTTTGATTGGTTATCTCCTTCTTGAAGCCAAAGAAAAAACAATAAATGAGTATATTCACATCTAAGAAGATATCCTGTCCTTTTTTTTTTCACAGTGTGGATTTTTATATTTAATTGTATTTTTGGTTTGAGTGCATCACATACTGTTCTGATAATAAAAACCTCTTGTTAAGGAAATGAATCATTTTTAATATTGGGCTGTGTGAATCAGAGAATATTACATGAGAAGAAGTGATGACTTATTAGGTCTGCTCTTTATAAATCACATTTTTGATGTAGTAATCATACGTTAAATAGAAAATAATGGGTATGTAAAAACTTATGTATCATATAATTTCTTATATAACATACATATATCAATAAATCGTATCATTTCTTAAATATCATATTATACATATATCATATCATAGATTTTTTTTTACTTATACTGATGCAAAAATTAATATGTTTAAAATATATAACATATACTGTATAAGTCAAGATGTCTTTTTTAAGAATCCTTTGTTCATCATTTGTTTCTGGTGAACTCTGTAAAGTTATAACATGTCTACACACAAAACATTTAATCTGATATGTTTGTATGAAAGAATATTTCATCACATTCTAAATGAAATAGTTTCTGTCTCATCTAGTGAGTGGATTGTCCGGCTCACTGTGGGAGACACACGTCACTACGTTTGGAAGCTTCTCTTTATTTTCTTTATGCTGGACAACAATGCTGCACGTATACAGTACATGCATTTCCACCAGAGTGGCACCGGGCCAGATAATAACCCTTCAGCACCCTGACTGCTCGGCAGGCTTCTGCTGACTCAGGGATTTTTGCACAATAGAAGCCCTAAATACTTTTTTCACACTGAGCAGGTATAAAAGTGACGGTTAGCACCAACAGGGATTCACAGCAGCTTTCGAATCAGTCCTGACAAAACCACCGTGAAAGTCATGACCATGGGCAAGGTAGGTACTGGGAATGATCCGTGCAAAACCATTTAATAATGGAAAACATGTATAAAGCTTGCAGAGAATCAACATCGACAGTGGACGGTCGCTTTTAGGAAGAATGTTACTGTTGCTGATGAGGCCTTTGTTTTCAGATCATCTTCTACGAGGACAGGAACTTCCAGGGTCGTCACTATGAGACCACTAGTGACTGCCCTGAGCTGACCTCCTACCTGAGCAGGTGTCACTCCTGCAGGGTGGAGAGCGGCTGCTTCATGGTCTACGAGCGTCCCAACTTCATGGGAAACCAGTACCTCATGAGGAAGGGCGAGTACTCCGACTACATGAGCATGATGGGGATGTCAGACTGCATCAGGTCCTGCCGTACGATCCCTACGGTAAGATTTACTTCTCTGGACGTCGTCTGATTTATCCCTGAACGGTTGTCTGATCCTCTGGTTCTCTGGTTTCCAGCACCGAGGATCCTACAAGATGAAGATCTTCGAGAAGGAGAACTTCAGCGGTCAGAGTAACGAGCTGCAGGACGACTGCGACAACATCCAGGACCGCTACCGCATGTCCGACTGCATGTCCTGCCAGGTGATGGACGGCCAATGGCTGATGTACGAGCAGCCCCACTACAGAGGCAAGATGATGTACCTGAGGCCCGGAGAGTACAAGAGCTTCAGGGACATGGGCATGAGCAGCACCAAGTTCATGAGCATGAAGCGCATCATGGATTCCTGCCACTAAATGTTTTCCTAAATTCCACTGAATAAAGTAAAACGCTCTATTTTCTAAATCTATTCGGACTCTTTGTTTCACTGGTTATTTCCTTTGACACCTCGGGAGAACTTGTCAGAGATGCATATAAGAACGTCATGATAAAACCAAATAAAGATTATAATTTGTAAAACTTGTTTCAAGAGTCTTGCTGTGTCTTTGCAATTTAATTCACTTCTGATTTATTTAGTCCTGTTTTGTTTGGAGAATTGAAAACAGATGGTTTACATATATTTTAGTCCTGGTGCAGAGAGTTCCTCATAAATAAAGTAGCAAATATATTATATGTTATATGTTAGTTTTGGTTTCACATTGTAATTTAGGAACTAAAGAATTTTGTCTGACATACGCACGTCCTGTGGGCGGAGTCTACATACATGGGCGGAGTCTACCTATACTTGACTCTGATTGGTTTGTAGACATCGGCGTGAGGTCAGTTGGGGGTAGCAGTCTTTCTGTTTGAATGGATACAATTAATGATCCAGTTTATTTGGTTGCTACGGTAAATAATTATGGTATTACTCCTATCAGCACCTTCAGGCGCAGTAGTTCAAGTACCACAGTACCACAGTACTACAGTGCTACAGTATTACAGTATTACAGTATTACAGTACTCCACAGTACTCAACAGCACTCCAGTACTCCACAGTACTCAACAGTACTACAGTACTCCACGGTGATACAGTACTACAGTACTACAGTATTACAGTACTCCACAGTACTCAACAGTACTCCAGTACTCCACAGTACTCAACAGTACTACAGTACTCAACAGTACTACAGTACTCCACGGTGATACAGTACTACAGTACTACAGTATTACAGTACTCCACAGTACTCCAGTACTCCACAGTACTCCACAGTACTACAGTACTACAGTACTCAACAGTACTCCACAGTACTACAGTACTCCACACTAGTTCAAATGCACCAAATGAACGTGCTTGTCGTTCAAACATTAGATCGTCGGAGGTGAAGACTGCAGCTGCTTCCTCTTCTTCTACTTCTTCTTCTTCTTCTTCTTCTTCTTCTTCTTCTTCTTCTTCTTCTTCTTCTTCTATTGTTTAATTCTGTCTCTGCTTCCTGTGATTGGTCCAAAAGTCCAAACTATCGAACAAAGTGTTTTCACTGCAAACCAACAGAACCTGGTTCAGTTTGATCCAGACCCAGAACTCCTCTGCTGGTCTGAGGAGACTTTGGTCTGTTGGTCTGGACCAACTTTTCAGAAAATAGTTTGAAGGTCCAGTCCAAACAATGCAGGTGTGAGAAGTGCTGGAAGTTTAAGAAGTTAACTGGTTGGGAGTGTTCACACTGGTCCTGGTTGAACTCGCTGTCTCTGAGCTAAGGTCCACTTCCGTTGGTCTGGGCAGCTGCATATCCCATAATAAACCCATTTAAATCTTAAACTACAACTAAGGTGGTATGAGGCATCATGCCAAGCACTTGGTCTTAGAAACAAACACATGTCAACAAAAGAAACAGCCGTGATAAACAACCCTGGTTAGTGTTTGCAGCCCGGAGGCAAACACACGATACTCAGGGGTTATTGCACAAATGCAAATATAAAGATTGTACATAAAAGCAAATACTAAGTGGCCTAAGTCACTTGCACACGTCTCTTGTCTCTTGTCTCTTGTCTCTACTCTTTTCATCCAATCACAACCTGACGCACTCGCCTTGAACCAATCACCTGTAAGCAGACAAAGTTTAAATTGTTCTCTCTGTCCTGTCATTTAGCTCCGCCCATGAACCCCCTCAACTCTTCAAACCGTCCAATCAGAAGCCCTCATGAGACTTCCCATCTTCCCGCTCCATCCTCACCATCACCTCCTCCTGGGTGGAGCCTCTGAGGAGAAGTTTCTTCTTCATACATCTGTTTCCATGTTTCCACTCAAAGCATCAAAGTCTTCTTAATAATAAATCCACTTCATCCTAAGTCACTGGTTCCCATGTGTTTCTCTATAAGTCTCCTCTGATTGGATTAGAATGTGAATGGAGTCGTGCCTCAGAAATGTTGATGTGTCAAAAAACTATTCTATTTCAAACAATCACATTTTTTTAATTTAGAATTCTAGAAAATTATTGGCAAACTAATTCTCTGAATGCAATGATGGGAAGATGCTCCATACAACAGATTGATTATATGCAGCGACACTTGAAGCGGTTGACACAACTACTGACATTAACACGGACACACACACACACACACACACACACACACACACACAACATGGTATGGATAGAACTGTGGGTAAAGGCTGAACAGTGCACGTGTAACATGCATGTTTTTAATGTCCGAATCCACAACAAAACTACCACCAACCAAAGTGTCTGAATATCACATGTATACTGAAAACAGCATATATCAGCATCAATCAAATTGTGTAAATTCTCAAACATAAAACTGAGAAAAATAAAATAATCTATACGAATAAATCTCCACAAATATTGAGAATATTTCACATTCATTTCCTGTTAAATGCCTGAAAACTGTCATTGCGATAATTGTCTGTTATTTGTCGACTGAATCTTTTATCTGGTGAAATGTTAGTTCGTGGATTTGTGGAATAAATGAATAAAAAAAATGAAACTATAATTAAACTAATTACAGCTTTTAAATAGTAGTCGTCTGCTTCAGTACATATTTGTATCGTGCAGCTTCCTGCAACAATTTCTAAGCTCTAAATAAAATATGCATATAACAGCAAAAACGTGCTGCATCTCTTTTTTTGAAAGAAAGTTCTGTTTAGGGGTTATGACCCTGTTGGTATATGGGTAAACAACTCTATAGGCTTCTATAGTAGGTTGCTGGGTCAGGACTTTGAACAATAGAGGGGACACAGGGTCTTTGTCTGTGTCCAGGTATAAATGAGACATGTTCAGACCAGCAGGGTATCAGTTCACCAACAGTTCTCTGAGAGGTCTGAGCAAACCACCGCAGTCAACATGGGCAAGGTAGGAAACTAGAACAGAATCATCAAACCAAAATAGAAGAACTATTTGAATGCGTTAGTGTCATCGAGTCCCTTTAATTTGTTTTTCTTTTCTACAGATCATTTTCTACGAGGAGAGGAACTTCCAGGGCCGCTCCTATGAGTGCATGAGCGACTGCTCCGACATGTCCTCCTACCTGAACAAGTGCCAGTCCTGCAGGGTGGAGAGCGGCTGCTTCATGGTCTACGACCGCACCAGCTTCATGGGAAACCAGGTCTTCATGAGGAGGGGCGAGTACGCCGACTACATGAGCATGATGGGAATGAGCGGTGGTATCAAGTCTTGCCGCATGATCCCCATGGTAGGTTTCAAACACGGCGATAAAACCATTTTATATCCACGGAATGATAATGTTTGTTCACTAAATGAATGATTCTGTGACTTCAACAGCACCGTGGCCAGTTCAGGATGAAGATCTACGAGAGGGAGAACTTCGGTGGTCAGAGCAACGAGCTGCAGGACGACTGTGACAACATCATGGAGCGTTACCGCATGTCCGACTGCCTGTCCAGCAACGTGCAGGACGGCCACTGGCTGATGTACGAGCAGCCCAACTACAGAGGCAAGATGATGTACCTGAGGCCCGGAGAGTACAGGAGCTTCAGGGAGATGGGCATGAGCAGCACCAGGTTCATGAGCATGAAGCGCATCACCGACATGTGCTAGTTGTACATTCTGACTTCAATAAATGATATAACTTTCTAAACTCTGGCTTTGTGGTATTTAATATAACTATAATCTTCCAAAAAAGAGATTTTTGTTCTTTCTAATTACACGTGTTTGCAGTGAGAATTCTACTAAATCACTTAGTTCAGTTTCATTTCTGCATCGTCTCACCTGGAAAACTACAAGAAAATAAAAACTTCTGAAATACGAGACAATATCTCCTGATAACACAAAAATATGTATATTGAGCTACATGTTGGCTTATATATAACAATTTAAATACATGGTACATCAGGAAGGATAAAGACGTCAATGACAGACGTTGTGATGTTCGTTGGCCCACGACTTTGGTCCAGACTGAAAATATGTCCCCAACTTTCACATTGCTCTGGTGATTCCTTGACTTCTCGTGACCTCATAAGACATAATAAACCTACGAGGGCATAAAAACCTTGTACTCGTAGGAATCCACTATCCGGTCAAGTTCCAGGAAATATGGTCACAATCTCACCTTGTGCTCCTGATTTGTGGTTTTTAAAAATGGCCCTGGATCACACAGACCTTTACCTTTGACCACTGCAATACAATCAATTTGAAGAAATGTCCTATGGTCACCTGGTAGCGTTGGTGCCACGCACACACGGGGGTTTGAGTCCCCCTCCAGTGGCTGCAGGTTCATGTCTGACTTGGCACTTTGCTGCGAGTCACTCTTTTCCCATTTCAGGTTTGAACTGTTCTGTCAATAAATGAAATGAAATGGGAAAAATGCCCCAGAAATACCTAGAAATAAGATTCTCTCTAAAACCTGCAGGGTTGGAAACTGTCCGGTCTGAGGATTAGTGTTGTGTCTTCACATTGAATCATGATTCAAACCCTCGAAATCTGAATTTACTCCTGGAAATACTTCATAGCTTGTGATATTTATACATGTATCTGTCAAAATTAGAGGAAACAAATGAAAATGTCCTCATGAAATCCAGTTTAACCCTCATGATAGATTTATCAATATACGTTTCAAGCATAATAGTAAATAAATGAAAAAAGACATAAACACAATACAAACAGTGGAATACAGAACATTTATATATTTGTGCAAATTGTCCCTTGAATGCAGATTCAATTCTTCCATGAATTACAGGTTGTTCGTATAAATTTGAAACATATCAAATAAACATTTGCTCCTTTATGACTGTGACTGTTTTTATCTCTGGGGCTCTGAGGTACGGGAGCCCTGAAGTTCAAATCACAAAAACATTATCACAGCAGGTATCGACTTTTAAAGTTGGAAGTTAATGTTGTGCTTTGTAATTTTGTGTTTGAAGAAACTGGAAATCTTCAAGCCCTTTATGAAGCGGTAAAACCATCATTGATTGGTTAATTCAGGTCATGTGGACACTGAATCTGTTTTTATTTTGCTTGAGGGATTTAAATAAAAATTGTCATCATTGTCTACATGACACATTTTGTGTTTGTTTTATTTCTCTACTCTTTAAATGATTCCTTTTGTTGTTGAACATTTTATTAAAAAACTGAATATGAAGAACATGTTTAATTTATGCACCTTCACACCGATATTGAGCCACTGACCCAAAATATTAAATTGAAATAACTTATAGAATAGAAGACATTCAGACAAAGTGTATGAGGAAGATCTAATTCATAACAATACATGATAAGAAATAGTGTATTCACGTTTTATAAATAGTTTACTGCACATTACAATATGGTTGTAAGCAGATATTAGCATTAAAACATTTATCCATGAACTCCAAACCTTAACTTCTCCTGTGGACACAAACATATTGAGGCAAATATAGTAAAACAAGGTTGTGATAATATTACATGTCCTCATTGAAGAAATTATAATTGCTGACTCATTTTATGGATTAATAACCACTTAAAATGTGCCTATAGCTGCAAACAACCACAGCAAAGTGTGTTATAGCATATTTATTAAGTGTATAACTGTCATTAAATGTTAAATGGAGGTAATTCAACTAAAATTAGATTTATTAATTATTATTATTTATTAATTATGGACAAAATTTAAAAGGAGAGTCCCACACGACTATTACTCTAGCTCCTTTTATAAATGTTTGCCATCATCACTTATTTTCAATAAATAATCCTATTTATTTACTTTCCACTTATTTAATGAATTATCAACTATATCATCTATTTATTTATTTGTATTTATTCATTTCATCTGCCTGTCTGGTTTTATTTCTTCCTCGTCAATCACTTGATAACCTTGAGAAGAAAAGTGCCGTTTGAATAAAGCTGATTATCACGATAACTGTATTTATGGACCAGAAAGTTGTGTCACTTTTCTAATAAAATCATTGGCTGTAAATACACTTTACACGTTTTATTTTTATGTGCGTTTTGTACCTTATTGACATGTCAGGCAATAGGACACTCATGCCTTTAAATTGTTCACTTGTGAATGAGTGAGCCACACAGCCTGTTGTTGTGAAATGTGTAAAACAGGCGATTGTTTGTTCGCTCATTGTGTTTACTTCCCTATGGAAAAATCCATTCTAAAGTCTTCTCGGGGTTCGAGTCACATGGAAACGTGACGAACGCCCCTCAGCCCTCCATAGGCCTCTATACCATGTTGCTGAGTCAGGGCTTCACACAATGGGAGCCACAGATTCTTTGGGTTTGGTCAGGTATAAAAGTAACAGTTAAAACAGGACAGACATCAGTGCAGCAGCTTCTCTCTTCTCTGACTAACTCCCACTACCACCATGACCATGGGCAAGGTAAGCAAACACACACCTCACACACACACGTTCTCTTTGGATCTTCATCAAACTGACATTGTTTATTAAGCTTAAAATTCCTACTCTTTACAATCTGTCCCTTTTCTCCAGATCATCTTCTACGAGGACAAGAACTTCCAGGGTCGCTCCTATGAGTGCATGAGCGACTGCTCGGACATGACCTCCTACCTGAGCAGGTGTCACTCCTGCAGGGTGGAGAGCGGCTGCTTCATGGTCTACGACCGCCCCAACTTCATGGGAAACCAGTACCTCATGAGGAGGGGCGAGTACGCCGACTCCATGAGCATGATGGGAATGAGGGACTGCATCAGGTCTTGCCGCATGATCCCCATGGTGAGCATGAAATTGTGCACAGGCTGCAGCGACTGCTAATATCGCATCATTCTGACGTTTCTCTGACGCAAAGTAAACTCGTGATTTTGCTTTCCAGCACAGAGGATCCTTCAGGATGAAGATCTACGAGAGGGAGAACTTCGGCGGTCAGATGTTTGAGCTGCAGGACGACTGCGACTCCATCATGGAGCGTTACCGCATGTCCGACTGCATGTCCTGCAACGTGCAGGACGGCCACTGGCTGATGTACGAGCAGCCCCACTACAGAGGCAAGATGATGTACCTGAGGCCCGGAGAGTACAGGAGCTTCAGGGACATGGGCATGAGCGGCACCAGGTTCATGAGCATGAAGCGCATCACCGACATGTAAAAACTGTTGTATACAATGTGTCTGAATAAGCCGAAAGAATAAAAACTTTTTGGACTAAATATTTCTACCTGTTGCATAACTTCATGTTGGTTTGTTGAGCAGCCGTTTTAATGTGAGGAGACGACTCCAGTGGTTTTATCACATCCCCTCGTTAGTTAAAACATCTTTTTACGTCACAAAAAACTCTTCAACTCTACAGATGATGATACAGAACCAGTTCATTCCCAGGTTATCGGGGATGTGTTGGTTTTGAAAGTCTCACCACCAATATCAACTGATTTACAGATTAATAATCACATTTATATCATTTAAACACATAAGAAAACAAACACTGGTTTTAACAAAGTGTCTAATTGGAATAAAGTGTTGCTTGTTTCCCCCCAAAAATGAGTTAAGAGTAAGAATTAAATGATAATAATGAGATATGACTGTTGATCATTTCTGTTTAAATGACAGTGTTACATTTACAAAATAAATCAGTTAATAATGACAATAAAACAATGTTGGATAAAACCCAGGAAACGTAAACATCTCCACAGGTTTGAATCCTTAAAATAAAAAAAACCTTTTGTCTAGTAGAGTCAGATTCATGTGCAATATGCAATATCAATATAAAATACACATAATTATGCTTTTAGAGATCACATTGGTTTGGGTTTGAATCCACTATCTCAGTCACTAGCTGCTGTATCTATAAACAACAGTGACCATATTTTCATGAGCAGGAATATTCGTGATCTTCGTGAGAGTCGGATGATTTTCATGACCTCTTGACCTTCACTCCGCTGCCATTGTCAGTTGAAAGTTGCACCTCACTGACATTTCATCTGCATTGTATGAACCCAAAAGCCTTTGTTGTTGCCCATGACCTCCGCTGACCTTTTCTCTGGCACCACCATCAGTCCACACAAAATATTAAAATCTATTTGAGAGAGGATGAGCCCAGATGATGAACCTCTGCAGTGGCGGAGCTAGGGTTTTTATAAACCAGGGGCCATGAAGGGGCCACAGTTTACACAAAGGGGCCAATTATATGCACAACATCCCTGAACTACTCCTGATTCATTAAGGTTCACATTTAATTCATTCCCAGTTAACTGTTGGCACCTACAGCTTTCAGCAAAGTCACAAATCACTGAACATATTATTAAAATAGTTCCTTGTTACAAACTGTCATATTTATTGTTAGTAAGTGACCACTTAAAGGTTCCGTGTGTAGAATTTAGTGACCTCTAGTGGTGAAGTGTCATGTTGCAGCTGAACACCCCCTTCCAAACATGA
Organism: Hippoglossus stenolepis; assembly: GCF_022539355.2. NCBI lineage: Eukaryota > Metazoa > Chordata > Actinopteri > Pleuronectiformes > Pleuronectidae > Hippoglossus > Hippoglossus stenolepis. The sequence goes on along the minus strand of NC_061495.1, from coordinate 2,281,744 downwards.
ACTAGAACCTGTGGTAGCTTCAGTCGTCATAAAAACTAAAAAGTGTTTAGTTTGTCCAGTCTGGGCTACTGTAAAAAACATGGCTGCCTCCGTAGAGAGGACCTGCTCCTGATGTAAATATAAAGTATTTAAATATAAAGTATGTAAATATGAGGTATTTAAATATAAAGTATGTAAATATGAGGTATTTAAATATAAAAGGGCTCATTCTAGGGTAAAGAAAACAACAATTTGTACAATTTAGATGAAACACACAAGTGAAAACATCACTAGGATTATTCTACATTCTGCCAAAAGATCCTTTCAGCTGAATCTTACACACCGGACCTTCAATTTAAAAAAAATAAAAAAAGACTACAGACAGGAAAGGGGCCCTTCAGGGGCAAATCAGCTCCCCAAAAGTGAAACCAAAATATCTTGACCGCCCCCTGGTGGCAGGCTGCGGTATAGGTCATAAATCCTGCCTCCTCCACGTGGGACATAGATTAAATAGTCAGAGTACAAGTAAATAAAATGTTTCCAAAGTTGGTTTCTTTCATTTTAGGGATTTTTTAATCACACTGATGTTTGTTCACGTTTCACTTGATAAAAACGTGGTGAAATGTCATGATTGGCAGCTGAGACTGAGTCACGATTGGTCGAGCCCGTGTATCGTACAACAGGAGGAAGTGGACATACTCCGTCCATCTTTATTTACAGTCTATGATTTGTGTTTCTGTTAATTCACTTTGAGCAAGATCTATTTGGCCAAATCAAATATACACAATACGTGAAACACAATCAATTGAATACGACAGAAAACATCCGACAGCAACATACAAACTGTATAACTCACTTGCTCTAAATCATGTATGTTTATAACATAATAAAAACACTAAATTGTAATTCAAATTACCAAATACATAGAAACGAAGGCCCACACGGGTCATTCACTGAATTGTTTCCGTCACCTGGCTCAGCCCATTCACATATTACCAACACGTTAGTAAATTGCTTTCTGTTATGGGTGAAAGGGCTTTTTACTGAAATCTGTGTTCTATAGGCTTCAATAATGAGTTGATGAGTAAGGGGTTCTCTGAGGGGGGCCACTAGTTCTGTCCATCCAGTCAGGTATAAAAGGAAAGGGTTAAACCATGGTAGTCAGTCAGTACCGTAGCAGGAGTGAACACATCCACAGCCAACATGAGCAACACCGGCATGAACATGAGGGGAAAGGTACTTCTGATCAGCTTTTTTAATAAGCTGAAAATTACTTATTTTAATTTTAATCTCCTGTTTTTCCCCATCTAACTTTTATGACTTACTTTTTTTCCAGATCATCTTCTACGAGGAGAAGAACTTCCAGGGCCGCTCCTACGAGTGCATGAGCGACTGCTCGGACATGACCTCCTACCTGAGCAGGTGCCACTCCTGCAGGGTGGAGAGCGGCTGCTTCATGGTCTACGACCGCCCCAACTACATTGGAAACCAGTTCCTCATGAGGAGGGGCGAGTACGCCGACTACATGAGCATGATGGGAATGAGGGAGTGCATCAGGTCCTGCCGCATGATCCCCATGGTAACTACAGCGTCCACTGAACATTACTAACTAGTACTTCTACAGCTCTGACATTTTTCTGACGTGCAACTTTCTTTTGGCTCTCCAGCACCGTGGCCAGTTCAGGATGAGGATCTACGAGAGGGAGAACTTCGGCGGACAGATGAACGAGCTGCAGGACGACTGCGACAACATCCAGGACCGCTACCGCATGTCCGACTGCATGTCCTGCAACGTGATGGACGGCCACTGGCTGATGTACGAGCAGCCCCACTACAGAGGCAAGATGATGTACCTGAGGCCCGGAGAGTACAAGAGCTTCAGGGACATGGGCATGAGCGGCACCAGGTTCATGAGCATGAAGCGCATCATGGATTCCTGCAACTAAAAGTTCACTCAATGTTCAATGTATGTAGCAAATGCCACTAAATAAAGAAATTGCTGCACTGCATGATGTCGTATGGAGCTTACAATAAATGATGGGTCATTAAACTCAACATATTCATTGTGCTGGGTTTTTAATTCCATGACACATTTGTCTTTACAATTTGAAGATCAACCCAACAGACAAAGGAACCATAGACCTTGACATAATATTTTTGGAATTTGCAAGATTCTGATTATCAGAGATGAAAGATTAAATGAAATGTAGGCTTTTAATTTGTCCAAGTAAAAGAAAGGTTTACGTGTCTGACACATTTTACTGCTTTAGTGTGAGGCATCTAAATTATTAGTTGTACAAATTAATAGCACAAATCGTGAATGAATACACAGTTAGCTTTGACAACCATGCTACAACATATTGGTTCAAACTAGTGACGTCTTGTTCCTGGTTTCAAAACGTGGATGAACATCTACAGCATCTGAGACACTTTGGAAAACTGTGATTTCAGAGGCGGCGTTGTGGTTCAGCCGTGAACAGGAGCCACTTAAAAGGAGCCTTTTAGTCATTTATACGATTAACAGGCTACAACTACAGTTTCACACAACATTAATAGAAAGTATATGATCAATATAAACATAAACATAAACTAAAAGATAAAATGGCTTAACTTACCCTGTTGAGCTTCTTTGTTCTCGAGCCAATGGAAGCATGAAGCGACCTGATGTTAGTTTGGTGTCGATGCATCATAGACAATAAACATTACTCTCATTAGGTCTAGCTGACGATTTGTACGATTAAAAAGCTGAAACTATAAAAATTCTGTTTCAGAAACAATGGCCAAAGATGAACTACAAGACAAAAACACTGAAGCAAAAGGGAGCTACTTACGAAACTAGCTACTGTCGGTTGAACGCGACGGTTCGATGCCGGGCGGTTGGATCACTCTTAACGTGAATAAACAACAGGATGAAGACGGATGACGTCTTTCGGCCGAACGTCACTTTTCTCCACACAAGCACACGCTTCCTGCTTCTAACTCTCATGTGACTGAACTGACCAATACGAAGCCAGAAAGGCCCCAGAGGCAGATTCAACACATCATTACAACTGTTGTCCCGATGTAAACATGTAAATGTATAAATAATATATGTGTAAACATGTAAAGGTATAAATAATATATGTGTAAACATACATATGTAAATAACTTCACTGTAAAGTTTCATTAACTCATGTTTGTTGTCAATGCAACATTTTATCCAATAAACATTTCTCTCATTATGTCTTGTCTTTCTGCGTTTGTAAGATGATGAAGCGAAAACTACGAAAATTCAGTTTCACGCTCCTTGAACATCGAGCACATATTTGAACTAAGAGACAAATTATCGTACTAATGAGCTATTTACCGACGTGATGCGTAAGTTGTGCATCTGACGGAAGCTAATATGAGCCACTAATGAAGTGAGCTAGTGGGAGTTGTCAAAGCGACTCATCAAGATTTTAAAGAATAAACATTACTCTGATTTATTCTTGTCCAGCTGATAATTTGTGCGATAAAAAGGCTAAAACTATGATAATTAATATTCAGGAACAGCGAGCACAAGCTAACGATGAAGTAAAAGGCCAAAAAGCTCTATTTATTTTAGCTCTTTTGTTCCCGACAGCAATGATGCATTCACTGTGTCTCTGATGGACGCTAACGGGGGCCACTGGGAAGTGAGCCGATGTTTGTTGTCAATACGACCTATCAACATTTTAGACAATAAAAGTTACTCTCATTTCACCTCATTGTCTAGCTGATAACTTTCTAAGATTAAAAGGCTAAAACTATGATAATTCCTTTTCAGGAACAACGAGCTGAAGATGAACTAAAGGACAAAATTGCTTTGTTGAGCTCAACACAGATTTTTGCCGTAACCGTCCCTGAACTGCGTCTGACGTACGTGCCGCACTCGGACACAATAAACTCAGAATTGAAAAAAAGCTTTGTGTCATATCATCAAAAGAGAGAGAGTTTCTAAAGTCTTCGAGGGCCTGGTCATGTGACGATCCAGCACACAGCAACACAGGCCTGTACAGTTCTCTGGTGCAGGCTGCTGGGTCAGGGCTTTTAACAAAGGGGGCCCACTGACCCCGGTGGTCTGCGTCCTGTATAAAAGCAAGGGTTAAACCAAAGAGGACAGCAGTGCAGCAGTATCCGAAGCAACAGCAGCAGCTCACCTACAAGCATGACCACCACTGACATGAGCATGGGCAAGGTAAGCTTCTGGGTTATTGGGAAAAAAAGAAAAACAGTTCATGCAGGATTATCAAACTCAACTCTAAATCCGAAAATTCATGTTTCCACAGATCATCTTCTACGAGGAGCGGAACTTCCAGGGCCGCTCCTATGAGTGCATGAGCGACTGCTCCGACATGTCCTCCTACCTGAACAAGTGCCAGTCCTGCAGGGTGGAGAGCGGCTGCTTCATGGTCTACGACCGCACCAACTTCATGGGAAACCAGTACTTCATGAGGAGGGGCGAGTACGCCGACTACATGAGCATGATGGGAATGAGCGGTGGTATCAAGTCTTGCCGCATGATCCCCATGGTAGGTTTCAAACACGGCGATAAAACCTTTTTATATCCACGGAATGATGATGTTTGTTCACTAAATGAATGATTCTGTGACTTCAACAGCACCGTGGCCAGTTCAGGATGAAGATCTACGAGAGGGAGAACTTCGGTGGTCAGAGCAACGAGCTGCAGGACGACTGCGACAACATCATGGAGCGTTACCGCATGTCCGACTGCCTGTCCAGCAACGTGCAGGACGGCCACTGGCTGATGTACGAGCAGCCCAACTACAGAGGCAAGATGATGTACCTGAGGCCCGGAGAGTACAGGAGCTTCAGGGAGATGGGCATGAGCGGCACCAGGTTCATGAGCATGAAGCGCATCACCGACATGTGCTAGACATTTTCATCTTGAAATAAAAAAACTGAACGATAAACAAAGTGTTTCTGTTATTTTTCTGTGGTTTGATTTTACACATTGAATCAATGCAATGAGGATTATGACCAGTGATCAAGAGCTGTCGAAACAAAGCATGTTCCCAACATATGAAAACAAATACTCCACATGAAATAAACACTGGAAAAGAATCATCATCTCAAACTGCTTAAAAGGTCATAAAACATAAAACAACTTCATTTGCATCTTCCAATAAAATTAATTTACTCAAAATCCAATGAATTCATTTCTTTACACAAATTACAATTAAGACCAATGTAATTCAGTGTAAATCAAGCACATTGACACATTGAGATATAATGTCAATAATAATTATTATTCCTGTGCAACATGAATAATATAATGAATAATAATCATATATATTACATATAGTAATATAATTATGATCATAAATGCTCACGAGCACATGGCCCCTCATAGATGTTGAATGCACTAAATGTCACTTTGGATAAAAGCATCAGCTAAATGACATGTAGTCTACTGACATGTAACATACAACTGGAATAGACCTTTCCTGCCATATAGTTTTCAATTTATGAATAAAAACAAATACATATATATATATATATAAACTGTGTGAGATAGTTTATATGCCATCATCTCATATTAATCATGTTTATGAAGTCGCTGCCAAACCTGCCATGTTTTGATTCAAGTGATGTTCAATACTTTTCAATATGAACGTTTTCATTTTCATGTCATTTGATCAGATAAAAGTTTCATTGTGGTTTAAAACCAATTTGCCCAAACGGACCTGGACAAGAAGGCATCATGAAATGAGACATAAACATACTGTATGTCAATACATTCAAAAAATATAGTTCACGTCTTCTCAATATGTTTTTCTGTAGCATTGACCTCCCTGAAAATGATTATAATCTATAATACACTCAAGTTATTTCACAATGTAAATAAGAATGATGTAAAAACCTCATTGGTAAGAAACTTCAACATTGTCAAATATTGTAATTGTGCAAATAAATGATCTGACTATAGAGATGTTGTGTGTCTGAATATTTAAAAAGCATGTACTTTTTGAATTTAAGATTAATACATGTATTTGTCGTAACCTTCACAGAATTTGTGAACACTTTTGTATAAAGATAACATACGTTCACTGTGGAAGTTTGCAACGTCACTCCAGCAATAAAAAATGTGAAAACTAACGACGTACATGTGTACTTTTGTCTTTTTTCTCTGGCATATGTTTCAAACATGTTTCAGATATATTTCAGACTCTATGCGAGACAGAATCTAGATATTATTGCGAATGAAAAAATGAAAATGACGGACACAGTTCAATCTAGAACGATGGAGCATGTGAGAGGAGGCATAATGACCTTCTCCCATCAGCATTCACAAACACAGGGACCTGCACCGCACGCTGCTGACTCATGGCTTCCATACAATCCGTCCATCAATTGTTCGGCTGAAGCGTTTAGTATAAAAAAGGCTTAACTCCTGGATAGGATTGCTATAGCATCACTCGAAGCACCAGCCACCATGCACGGCAAGGTGAGTTCCTCATCGATACCTAATGTTACTGGTTATTTTACGATCTTTAAACACGTTCGGGTTATGTTCTTGAAATTAGAATCAACGACAGTCTTTCTGCACGTTTAGATCAGCACCTGTAGATGGATTTACAACACTTTTAAATGCATGAGATAGAGAATTGAACGATAGGTTTGGTCAACAGAATCCAGAGGACCTAGGAATTACACAGTCTCTCTGCAGTATTTAGTATTTTTCGATTTCAGTTTAGATGAATAAACTAAACGCACAAAGGTCCTGTTTTACAGATCATCTTCTACGAGGACAAGAACTTCCAGGGTCGCTCCTATGAGACCAGCAGCGACTGTGCGGACATGTCGTCCCACCTGAGCAGGTGTCACTCCTGCAGGGTGGAGAGCGGCTGCTTCATGGTCTACGACCGTCCCAACTACATGGGTCAGCAGTACTTCCTGAGGAGGGGCGAGTACTCCGACTACCAGCGCATGATGGGTTTCGGCGATTGCGTCAGGTCCTGTCGTATGATCCCGATGGTGCGGCGCTAAAAGAAACACAAAGAACTACACGTCCACAGGTTCCAATCAAAACCACTAACCACTTGTACGTTGTTTTGTTTTGCAACAGCACAAAGGCTCCTACAGAATAAGGCTCTACGAGATGGAGAACTTCGGAGGCCAGAAGAACGAGATGCAGGAGGACTGCGACAACATCCAGGATCGTTACCGCATGTCCGACTGCCAGTCCTGCAACGTGATGGACGGCCACTGGCTGATGTACGAGCAGCCGCGCTACAAAGGCAGGATGATGTACCTGAGGCCCGGAGAGTACAAGAGCTTCAGGGACATGGGATACGATGGAATGAAATTCAGCTCCATCCGACGCATCAATGACTCCTGTTAACTTAAAAAATTCATCTTTTTTTTAAACAAATAAAATGGGGTTTTTTCCAAATTCAACATGCATACACAATATCGAATGCTGGTCTTCTATTCATTTGATTTTATTGTTTGTATATTGTATCTTTAGAAAGACACTTGCTGACTGATGGCTGGTTTTATCTTCGACAGCAGCACCTAAGTTAAGCTCGTAAATTCTCATCGTGTCCTTTTCATTAACATTATTTATAAAGTACGCAGGTATTTAAAGAGACATGTCTTTATTCATCTTTCTAAGAAGTAAGGTGAATGTAAATGATCAAATAAGTCTTTTATAATTTAAGTTGAAGATGAAGAAAACCTAGTGAAGGTTATTGCAAACATTTGAATAGTAGCTCTGAGCTTTGGGTGTAAAAACCAAAGGTTGAGATACACATAGATAAATATCACATATTGTACCAGGATAACGAAAATAATAAGCAAGTTGAAGAGTGAAGCTGAACTGTAGATCAGTTAAAAAGACTTTAAGTCGTTAAAAACCAGAGTTTATCTCCAATATTCAGCAGGAATTTGTTCAGGAAGCAGAGGATCATGGGTAATATGCAGCTTCAGTTCAGTGGGACGACTCAGTCAGAGCTCAACACATTGATAGATTTTGTTTTTCATCTACATATAAACCACTTCATCGCTCAGACACGGAGCCCAACAGAATCAGTCACCACATGTGGCTGCAGGGGGCGCTGCTGCTCAGTAAAAGCTACATAGTGTTTCTTTAACATCTGAATATCACGTATTTAATATGATACAACACAAACCCACACAACCACTGACGGTGTCAAAGGCAAAGTTCGATTTGTTGGAAACCAAAGAAACGATCCTGTCGACTTAACGGATACGGCTTCTTATCGGTGGATCAGCTGAGGAAGCTACGTTGGATCAGCTCCAAGATGAATCTAATGTTAGCAACTTGGATTACATTGTGACTTTTCTAATATAGCTATACGTAAAATTGTGGTTGTGATACATCGACTCGTAGGCCTGTGCGATCCACTTTAATTCTTGTTTGGTTATTGTACAGTTCTCGTACAGGTATCATACAGTTCTTGTACAGTTATCATTCAGAAGCAAACAGTTATCTTACAGTTATCATACAGTTATCATACAGTTATCATAGAGTTATCGTAAATTATCTTACAGTTATCATACAGTTATCATAGAGTTATCGTACAGTTATCATACAGGTATCATACAGTTATCATACAGTTATCATACAGTTATCATACAGTTATCATACAGGTATCATACAGTTATCATACAGTTATCATACAGTTATCATACAGTTATGTATCTACAGTTATCATAGGTTATGCATATCTATAAGTATCATACAGTTATCATAGAGTTACCGTACAGTTATCGTATAATTATCATACAGTTATCATACAGTTATCATACAGTTATCGATAAGTATATACAGTTATCATACAGTTACCGTACAGTTATCGTATAAGTATCATACAGTTATCGTACAGAAGCAAAACAAACAACAGAGGTCTGTGTGTTTACTGAGCCGATTCAGACGTTAAGTTACATTCATGACATTTTAAGGTCAAGAAATTCAATGTTTTATGGACAAATGCATCTCAATGTATAAATCTGACTGATGATTTTTATGTGTTTAATAAAAGATGCTGTATCTGACTGTTGTGTTGTCGCTCAATTATTAACTGGTTTTACAGTGAAATCGAACGTGTTATGAAGAATCAAATTTAATGTAGATACTTGTGTTGAATTGTTTAGGATCATATGACTTGTGGTTGTGAGTAAATATAAACAGTAAAAATGTTTTCAGCTAAAATCCAAACCAAATAAAGAAATACTGTGTCACAGATTTGAAAGAAAGAATAAAGCAATAACACATTTATTTACAACCATAAAGAGCTTGTTTGAGTTTAAATAGTTTGTAAAATTGATAACATATCACATTATCATGTCTATAAAGCTCTTTCCACTCTATATATGGTCTGAGTTTATTATTATTCAGCTCTTTCAATGCAGCTTACACAACTTCTATCAGCTATTTATATCAATAATATTCATCAATTGAAGATTGAGTTGAGAATAAAACAAAGTCGAGACTCATAGTTTTGTCAAATCCATGAAATTCAGAAACAGACTGAGATACAAAAGATTTGTAAAAATAAATGAAGGAAGATTTTTTATGTGCTTATGTGAACAAATGAGATACAGAAGATTTGTAAAAAGACAGCGACATATTATTTGTTTATAATTGTAATTATTAAAAGTCTATTAGAAAGTTTTATTTCCTTGAGTTATTTCCGTTTATTGTGTGAATTTATTTGTTTACTGCTTCTTCGATGCTGTATTGTTCCCACTGTTCACATTTATCAATCTAATCGCTCATATGCAGGAAACTATCTGATTTACAGTAAAGGAATGTTTATGGTTTATTGTTTTACAGATTAAAAACATTCGATCAGAGGCAACATGTTTAACGCAGCCGTTGAAATAAAGGTACGTCCGTGGAAAACACGCTCTGTTGTCCAGCAGCTGATGGACAATGCACAGCGGGGCCTCTTCTCACAACCTGCAACCAACGCAAATCAGCGTTGTGTCGAAGGTCACTCTGAACGGAGGCGTGCACGGGGGCCTCTGCTCCATGCTGCTCTGTCAGGGGTTTGGACAATGGAGTCGTGTATTCTCTCGGCTGTGAGGTCAGATATAAAAGCAGCAGGGGGACGTGGAGAAGACTGTGCAGTCCTTTAGAGCCAAAACATCAGCAACTGTAACCATGACCATGGGAAAGGTGTGAACAGCTCCTCACTTCGGACATTTGACATTTATCTGAATAAAAATAAACAAATTCTGATATTTGTACTTTTTTAAATCTGCGGTTCACCGCGCTGGGTCTAATGGGTTCTTGTTTTTTTTTTTATTCCCCTTCAGATCATCTTCTACGAGGACAGGAACTTCCAGGGTCGTTCCTATGAGACCAGCAGCGACTGTGCCGACATGTCCTCCTTCCTGAGCAGGTGTCACTCCTGCAGGGTGGAGAGCGGCTGCTTCATGGTCTACGACCGCCCCAACTTCATGGGAAACCAGTTCTTTGTGAGGAGGGGCGAGTACTCTGACTACCAGCGTATGGGCATGAGCGACTGCATCAGGTCCTGCCGCATGATCCCCATGGTACTGGCACTCAGTAAAATTTGAAATCACCTGACCAGAGGAAGCTCGTATCTGAAGTAGGATTTCTGTGATTTCTAATATGCACTCGTTTCCGTTTGCAGCACCGTGGCCAGTTCAGGATGAGGATCTACGAGAGGGAGAACTTCGGCGGTCAGATGAACGAGCTGATGGAGGACTGCGAGAACATGCAGGAGCGTTACCGCATGTCCGAATGCCAGTCCAGCAACGTGATGGACGGCCAATGGCTGATGTACGAGCAGCCCAACTACAGAGGCAAGATGATGTACCTGAGGCCCGGAGAGTACAGGAGCTTCAGGGAGATGGGCATGAGCAGCACCAAGTTCATGAGCATGAAGCGCATCATGGATTCCTGTTATTGAAGCACCAGTGTATAACAGCAAGGTTCTAAATAAAATTTAAAAAAGAAGAATTCTCTTTTACATGAATCTGTCACTTAACAACAACAGTTTACAACCTAAACTCACTGGAAACACAAGAGGGAGAATCTAACGCAACAGAAACATCCCATAAACCTGACCCGTCTTTTAAATGATTAGTACAAACAGTATGTTGACTTAGTTATTTAAGTAAGGGGCATAAACATGTTTATGAATTAATAAGATTACTGCAATAGCTGCATTTTATTCATGCATCAATATAATACACCAGGTAGAAATAAAGAGTTTTAATTATTACTTGCCATTCATGGAACATGGTGCATTGGCTAAATGAAACCTGTACAGAGACAAACAACAGTCTCCTGTTTACAGAGACTCCACATGTTTGTGTTGTGAAATCCAGAGTGTGTGGGAAAACGTGGACGTGAGAGAACATTCAAACTGTTCACAGAAAGTTCCCGTCCGAACCACGTCAGTCTGCTACTTGAGGGAGATTTTGAAAGAATCAATGAATCATTAGAAAATTTGGAAAAATAAAGAAAGGTTTCGAGTCTTAGTACAAACAGCTGAGCAAAGACTTCAAAATGCACTTTAATGTACATATAAGGTTTATATGACAAACAGAAAAACAAAACATATAAAATATTTAAGTTTCAGGTCGACCACAGAGGAGAAATCACTGAATCAGCCAATTAAACAGAAATAATATTTAAGATTTCAAAGATATATACAAACTAAGTATAGTTGCAGTTATTCATATTACATACTTATACATGTAAATGCTGTGTACTCTAAACAGTATATAAAGGTGTTATATATACAGAGAGATTTAGTTCGATTTAGTCTTTAACTCTTTGGATAGTTCACAAGTATTTATCACATTATTATTATATAATAATAATAATCTTTGTTGCTGATTCAACTAATGTTCAACAATAAATATTTAACAAATAATTACTCAATCGTTTAGTAGTTATAGACTTTAGTTATATTGTTGAATCACAACTAATTACACCAATACTCTGTAAACTCTGCAGCTGAATCAATCTAATAGTTTAAAGCGTGTGTCTCTCTTTTTGTGAATTAAAAACATGTGAAGTATTATTTCAAAGCTTCTCAAAAAGACATTGGAAAACAACTGATTTCCATCAGAATGAACCTGAAAGAGCCGTTGACCAGAAACACTTTGTGAGTCACAATGAGAAACGCACAGCATTTGATCTTTTGTGCTTCTGTCAGTAGAACAATGAACCTTCGGTGGGAGTCGCACGAATCTTCTGCACCGTTTGACTTTGTGGAAAAAAGCCTTCGCTGTTAACTAAACATTTAACGTGATCTTCTTTTTTTTTTTTATAAATGTAGAATATCGCAGTGGAGAGAAGCTGCTGGATGAATTCTAATATCGTTACTCAGGTTAAACACAGGTTGAGTTTGTCTGTGAAGCATCGGCCCCAACAATCAAACATCCTGGAGCCAAGTGGGATTCAGAACCAGGAATATTCAGAATTTAATTCAATACTGCAAGGCTGGGGGAGAGACGCACATGCTCGTACACTTCTGCACAGGAAGAGAAACACACCTTGGTTTTGAAATCATGATCAACTTGTATTTTTACACCTTTTAAAGACAAATATCCCAACGTTAACCTTTTCAATACGTTGGTTAGAGGAATGAAAGAGGGAGGATTTGTGTACACGATCAAATTATGCAGCCGCCATGATGAAAGTTCTGATTTAACGTGGATATACCACAAACGTCATGTTTACACAACTGCATGTAAACTGAAAAAAATACTACAAGTAGAATACTATGACGCAACAGACACATGACATTACAACTCTAACAAATCTAATATTAAGAACTTTTAAAACAAACCATCTTCTTCATGGAGGAACTATGAGAACTGGAAACTGGACGAGCAGTTCCTTGTTTTTACAATTTAACATGTCAATTCAATATTGTATCTATATTGTATATTAGATTTCATATTGTTGATGATATGTATCGTGTATATCTATACAATATATTGTACAATTTAATGTTTTAAATTTGATTTTATATTTTTCCTCAGTGTTGATAGTGAACTCCACCAAGAAGGTTATGTTTAAAACAGTGTTTGTTTGTTTGTTTGTTTGTTTGTTTGTTTGTTGTTTGTATGTTGTTTGTGTGTTGTTTGTTTGTTTGTGTGTTTGTTTGTTTGTTTGTTTGTTTGTTTGTTTGTGTGTTTGTTTGTTTGTTTGTTTGTTTGTTTGTTTGTTTGTTTGTTTGTGTGTTGTTTAGCAGTAAAAGCTCCTGGACAAATTACTACCAAACATTTTAGAAGGAAAGAGCTTATTACATTTTATTGAGGATCCAGATGAGAGGCTGGATTTAGGAATTTCTTTGCTAAAATTGCTAAATTAGCGTGTTTTTATGTTTTTTTACTAATAATCTGGAGTTTAATTCATGGATCTTGATTTTTTTTTTAAATCAGGCATATTTAGGGAGCTGATTTCTATGAGTGTGTGCAAGTTGGTGCAGCTTGATTGGATTTAAGGGACTATTTGGCTAATCCTGGTTATTACGATGTTTTTAAGAATTCAGGACAAACCACTTGGAGAAAGAAGCTTCGGACAAACATGGTTATGAATTACAGATCCTTTTTATTTACTGACGTCAAATACAGAAGTCTAGCACATGTCGGTGATGCGCTTCATGCTCATGAACCTGGTGCTGCTCATGCCCATGTTCATGAAGCTCCTGTACTCTCCGGGCCTCAGGTACATCATCTTGCCTCTGTAGTTGGGCTGCTCGTACATCAGCCAGTGGCCGTCCTGCACGTTGCTGGACTGGCAGTCGGACATGCGGTAACGCTCCTGGATGTTGTCGCAGTCGTCCTGCAGCTCGTTGCTCTGACCGCCGAAGTTCTCCCTCTCGTAGATCTTCATCCTGAACTGGCCACGGTGCTGTAGGACAATACAGGGAAAATGTGAGTGTGGTCGTGGCGCAGCCGAAACGAACAAAGTTTAGAATCATGAAGAAAACCAAAGGAATGTGGGTGAGGTCTCTTACAAATGGAATCATTCTGCAGGATCTGATGGAGTCGATCATCCCTGTGCTCATCATGCGCTGCATGTCGGTGTACTCCCCTCTCCTCAGGAAGAACTGCATGCCCATGAAGTTGGGACGCTCGTAGACCATGAAGCAGCCGCTCTCCACCCTGCAGGACTGGCACCTGCTCAGGAAGGAGGTCATGTCAGAGCAGTCGCTCATGCACTCATAGGAGCGACCCTGGAAGTTCCTCTCCTCGTAGAAAGTGATCTGAAACAGGGGAAAGGATCGTGAAGGTCAAATGAGGATTTAGTTTGATTTCGCTGGATGAAAACAGAGAAATACGAGAAAAGATCAGTAAACATCTCATTACCTTGCCCATGATGGTGGTTTAGGTTGTTCCTGGTGGATGGTTCAACTTGCTCTGCTAACTCCATGATTCCAGGGCCTTTTTATACAAAGTCCCAGGCCCCACAACGTGTTGTTATTCAAATGTAGAAAGCTGCTGAATTAGCAGTACGACTTTTGCTGAACGGGGCCTATGAATGTGCGTCAATTGTTCTCCATCCATACATTTCTGGCAGCGGCCATGTGCATTGTCTATTATAAGCAAAAGCTTTATGTGCTGTCCATTCTCAGTCAGAAAGTTCTGCACATATGGTCTGATCCTCACTGATGGAGCGAGCGTGACATCGGGGCCACGTCTCTGACAAACCATGAGACACCCAGAACCTGCACAGATATCCAGTTAGTACCAAGAAATAAATATACTGACTTTGTATTTTTCCATTTTCACAAGTTTCCCTCCATCCGTGAGAAAAAACTTTTAAATCCTGCAGATTAAAAGTTTTGATAGTGAACAGATTTGTTTAGAGAATCTGTGTTTCCCCAGAATAAATAACATCAGCTGAAGATACTGTATCAAAACTGCATTGATGATGTTAAAGAACTGAATATTTGTCTGTGGTAACTGGACAATATATATATTTAAATGCTAACGTGTCCAATGTGCTGTTTAAATGATTTATAATATGTCGATTTTATTGTTAATTGTGTGAAAGTAATAAAAATCCAAAAATATAAAACCAACTTTTTAAGTATGGATAATGCACAAAGGTCGAGAAAGAGGATTTGTAGATATGTAATAGTTTTGTTTGCAATGAGTTCATTTAAAGTTCATTTTTTGTGTTTTGTTGATGTAATACTGAAGGAAGATGTGAGTTTTAGTAAATCAGGTGTCTCTCCTAATCCCAAATGCTTTGGCATCACATGGAAATTCTATATATGTATAATATATATGTGTGTATTTATTTACTGATGTTGATTCAGTGTGAAAACAAGTTGCAATAAGTTGACAGTAAAAATGTATTAACATGAACATAAGAGCTGTTTTATAAGTTTATAACCAACCAGAGTTTGTCAGATCTATACACTGAACTCTACTTTATTATAACTGATGCATGTGACTGCAGAGATTTAATGAAAATATCGAATGTGAAAACAAACATCCATCAAATATTGTTCCGATAGATTGTACGTGAACTCAAATGAAAAATGATTGTGTGCAAAGTGGATGTGAACATCATACATGCGAGTTGACAAAGATTAACACTAAGTACTTGTTTGTTCTTTCATCGTCTGGCTTTAAACAAATCCATCAGGAAAATGAATATAAAACATAATAAATATGATAGATAAAATTATGACTTGTCACTAAAGGAGTGAATTGGGAGTTTTGCTCGTTGATTGTCCAGAGTGTCTGGAGAGGAAGTTACACAAAGGAAATGGTAGAAATATCAAATTCACTGGTCGACATGTGAGAAATCAGGCTTGAAAAGGGTCAATGTAATTTAATAGAAACCACTGAAGGCTACTGATGGTCCATAAAAACATGTTTTATTATGCATAATTAATTTGAATAAGTGACCCATTGAGAAATCATGTATAAAAAAGCTTGCATCACTTGTTCTTTCAGAGTTGTGAGCGGAGATGAAACATATAAATTCAATATGAAATGTTTTCACTTGATTTTCTATCATTCAGGTTCAGGTGTGATTTAATGTTTATATACCAAATACATTATATTCAGATTTACTGGAAGGAAACATGCATCAATTTCACTTTATTAATAGATTTTTCCCTTTTTTTTTTTTATGGAAACTTGTTTACTCCACTTTCACTAAACACTCGTGGCTCATGAAGAATGAATGAAACAACAGACTAATGCAAACAGTTAATAATGAAGGGATGATGAGGATATTTAACTATAAATGAATATTCATCATCATAATCATATAATAATCATAAACCTGCTGTGGCTGGAAATCAAGAAGAAAAAGAACCGGGAACTGAAACAGTGATTCCTGCTTTTCACCACAGTCACAATCTAAAATGTTTATTCTGTCACATCTGATTCAACATTAGAACTGTTCCAATTCTGTGATGGAAATAAATAAAAAATAATAAATAAAAATACATCTCATCCTCTTGTTTAAGTAGTTGTGAGTTAAACATGGATCCAGGTTCTGCTGATGTGGATTCTGCACCAAATCTTTAAATAGTTTAAATAACGAATTCAAATATATTGTTGTAATTGATTGAATATCAATAGAACATTTTAACATGAATGTTAACAGAAAATTAATATGGGACTTTTTGTGCCAATACTTAAAAAAACATGAACATACTTTAATAGCAAGTTAAAAGTATTTCAATTCAAAAAAATTTAGGAATTCAAAAAACAATTATTGTATTTCTTTAATAAGCAATAAACTATGGACCACACTGATTTATCCAGAGGAAATATGGAGCTAATGATTTAAGGATTTATAGTAGTTTATAGTATGTAAGTGTGTAATAAAGAAACTATGATTCTATATAATGATTAATGATTTATACTCTACAGAGTACAGAGGTGCAAGTACTACAGAGGAAATGATTTGATCGTTGTTGGGTATTTATTTTTATTTATAATCATTTTTTAAAGTGCATTTTATCGTTCACATTCATTACAGAGTTAATACAACACGTTCCAACCACAAAGTGTGAGCAGCTCGTTCAAGGCTAATTCTACTCAACTCCAGGCCCCGCAACCAAATCCCCATCAGGCCTTTCAGCGCCAGCGTGAGAGAAACCAATAAAAACACTTTCACAAGGAGGCTTAAAAATTCCCAACATCTTTAATAAACAAAGTGTTTCATATTTACAGCAAGGTTTTCGCTTGATGGCTAAAATTCGGTGACCCTCCTGAAGGAGCCGACGATGGCGCAGGTGGCGCACCAGTCGCGGTACCTCCTGTACTCCCCTTGTCTGAGGAAGTACTGCCTGCCTCTGTAGTTGGGGTACTCGTAGAAGATCCAGTAGCCGTTCATAACATTACAGGAGTAGACGTGGCGGTGATGGAAACGGTCAGACACACAGGGACAGTCATCCATGAACTCCATCATGTGGCCGCTGAAGTCCGGCTTCTCGTAGATACGCAATCTATAGGAGCCTCGATACTGCGGCGCCACGGGAAAGAGAGATTGTGCGGTCAACAAACTCACTCAGAATGATTTCAAACTTAAAACGTGTAAACGGACTCACCACTGGAATCATCCTGCACGAGCGGATGCAGCTGCTGAAGCCCATCCACCTCTGGTAGTCAGGATACTCGCCCCTCCTCATGAAGTACTGGTGGCCCATGAAGTTGGGTCGCTCGTAGATCATGAAGCAGCCGCTCTCCACCCTGATGGAGTTACATCGGCTGAAGTACGAGTGAAGGTCCGTGCAGTCGTTGCTGCACTCATGGCTCCGACCCTGGAAGTTCTTGTCCTCGTAAAAGATGATCTGCGAGCGGAGGAAGTTACAAGTGTCACGAAATGTGTCTGATGACATGAGGACGTGTGTTCCACGTGAAATGAAATGACATTTAATCTGAGCAGAGAGGAAAAACAGGACTCACCTTGCCCATGGTCTCCGTTGGAGAGATTCCCCATGTTTTCAGGGCTTTTTATACCACCTCTCCACAAACAAAGTATTGTTATTCAAATTCTCCGGTACATGTTTACCTTTTTGTTGCAGCACAACATTGGGTGAGAAATATGGATTTGTATTTGAAAAAAAAGGGGGATAAATAATTAAGCGGTTTAGTGTTTTGACGTGCATGGACAAAGGAAAAGACTAGTATGGTATCCACACATCCAGTGAACAATGGCTGCAGAACAATATGGAAAAGCCCTCTGGCATTAAATATGTTGCGTAACCGCACAGGAAGCCATTCAGTGTCGCCGCCGCTCTACCTGAGCAGCCCCACTGCTAATAAATAAGTGTGTTCTGTGCTGTTCCTCTGTGCGCTGCTCCGGACGCGAAGCTTTTATTCTCCACTGCACAGTCTTGTGATGAACTCTGTGTTATCTGTGTGTTTATCAGATGCTCGTGTCAACTTTTATGTCATTTAACGACCTTTGATTCTCAGATGAGCTGCAGGATGTTTTTGTTCAAGTGTCAAGTGACAGTTCTGACTCCAATTCTCCTTGAGCCGCCATGTTCGGCTCCTTCAAGGATCATTCCCCGTTTAAAACACTTCATGAAATCTGTTTTGTTTCCAGATATACTATATGATAAACTATTGTAATTAAACATTATAACTTAAATCTTATTCTATATTTATTTTATATTTTTATTTTGTTTTATTCCACTAGAATCCACCACTAGTTCTGTCTCATCTCTTTAACGATATTTAATTGCTCATATATACCTACACTGAAAACAAATTATATTGTGTCATATTATAAATACACATATATATATATATATATAATAATATAGATAGATATATAGATAGATATGTATATACAATGTAAATCTCAACTGGATGATTTCTGTGCTAGTTTATGTAGCATGAGCAACGATTATGTTACAAGTATGTTACCAAGTATTAGTTTTACTTTAAATTACTTAATTTATTAGTACTATAAGTTATAAAAGTCTTAAAATGTAAATGCATATTAATGTTTAAATGGTATTGAGGTTGTCGGTAATGTTTTTTAATCGATATTTAATTTTATTTAATGACATAAAATAACTGACATTTGTCATTTAGCATTTTAATGGAGGATATTTAAAAGAAGCTGACGAGAATCTGCAAACAGATAAAACTTTAATTTACTTTATTTATTTTGAACATTTTACGATTAAAATGTGTGTTTTTTAATATAAGGACAACCATTAACTGGATGTGTATGATTCTAATATTTTATAGTTTTATTTTGACATATTTGAGATATGATAATAATTATTTTTATCGCACACTCTCATACTGTTTGTTGTATTATTACTTACTTCACCTGTGTCCTTCCTCAACAGATCATCCTCATCTTCCACCATTTACTTCATATTAATGTCTTCATTTCACTTTCCTCTCTCACACTTTCTATGTTGTGTTTTGTGTTCAACACTAATTGTGCTGATAAATTCTGCCGCCACAGAAACAGGCTGAATCCCATCAGGGGAGCCAACTGGGAGAGGTCAGTGTTTTCTTTATGAATATGTGGAGGAGATTAAACTACAGATAAACAGAAGCGATGGTAGATGCATGGAATAGTGATATTTTCTGTGTTGTGACTGAAGAGGAGGGATGTGCACTAACAGCTTTCAGAAGGATAAGATAGATTATAATTCTGGTCACTGTAAATTCTTGTGATCTGAGGTTCAGACGAGAGTCGACAGACCAAAGCTGAGAACTGGCAAAAAACCCAAAATACAACATTGACGTTTTATTAAGTAGCTAAAGTTTATTGAGGGAACAGGACAGTTGAACTCGGGTCAGAGATGCATTGAAACAACTTCAGTTGGAGTCTGTGATTCTTCTGAGGGAACCGACCCGCGGGCTGACGCCTCCCCAGTCGCTGTATCTCCTGTACTCCCCGGGACGCAGGTAGTGCGCCCTGCCCTTGTAGTTGGGCTGATCGTACAGCAGCCAGTGGCCATCCATCACGTTGCAGGAGTTGAAGTCGGACATGCTGAGGTGGTCCTGGACGTTGGGGCAGTCGTCCACCAGCTCGTGCATCTGGCCGGACATGTCGAAGCGTTCGTAGAGCCTCACCCTGTAGGAACCTCGGTGCTGACACAGGACAGAAAACTGTTACTGCCAATGGTAGAAAAACGCTTCTTATTGATGTCCAGGAATCGTCACTCACACTTAAAGTCTTAATCTACAAAGAACAAGCTCTTAACATCCTAAAAAAAACATTTATCAATTATTTATCCATATTTTAACATAACTTTCAACGGAAACCTGAAAACCAGCTTTGTGACCTACCTGGGGAATCATACGGCAAGATCTGACGCAGTCGTTGATGCCAATGGTGCGCTGGTTGTCAGAGTACTCCCCTCTCCTCAGGTAGTACTGGTTGCCCATGTAGTTGGGTTTCTCGTAGACCATGAAGCAGCCGCTCTCCACCCTGATGGAGTTGCATCTGTTGAAGAGGGAGTGAAGGTCGGCGCAGTCGCTGCTGCACTCGTGAGAGCGACCTTGAAAGTTCCGGTCTTCGTAAAATATGATCTGCGGAAGGAATCGTTGCACAGGATGAATAAACAAAATGAACCATGCAGCGAGTGGAAAGTGTGGGTGAAGCCCCAGCGTTTGATTTCCTCTACCTTGCCCATGGCTGTGTTGGCATCGGACTGCATCACCGGTGACTGCTGTGCCTGAGCCGAGCCACTGTGCTTTATAAAAAAAGAAGAAAGAAAGGGCGGCCGTGTGATTGCACAGCATAAAGTATTGTCATTCAAATATATCCCTCTCAGTGATGATGAATCGGGGTGGGGGGGGGGGGTGATGAGTTTTTGTTCTTTCCTCCATGTTCATCACAATTTCATCCCGAAAATGCCACCGTACAATAGACTGATGCACGGAGGGCGTCCTGCATCAGCAAGATCAAACTGATATTTAACAAAGGCCAACACATGATCATCTGCACCATCAATTAGACAGAATATGTTCTATAAAATAATCTGGAACGGACATGAAGCAACTTCAACAGGATGCGATTTTACTTCAGATGAAGAACATACATTTTCCAACACATCAGACATATAATATAAATTATTTCACTGAGTTTTTCCTCAAATCTAAATTGACTATGACGACTCTTTGCAATTTCTTTATTATGAAGGTATCTGACATGTTCTGCTGTTGTTGTTGTTGCTCTAGGTTTCAGGTGAGTCCTTTGCAATGAGTCTTTTTCATGAGTCCATCCTAATATCAATCGTTCTTATTCTGATTTTGAAAGTCTCTCAGGACACTTAGAGGCTTTGCGTTTCAGTCCTTAAAGTACAACGACAGAATATTACTGCATCTGTTAGTTGCTTGTACTTCCTATAGTCTTGGACGCCACTATCCGATCATGAGGTCTTTCCAAAGCCTCCACACAGATCTGGGATCAGTAGTCCATGATGCGTCTGATGGAGCCGACCCTGGCGTTCCTGCCCCCCCACTCGCTGAACCTCTTGTACTCCCCGGGCCGGATCAGGTACATCCTGCCCCTGTAGTGCGGGTGCTCGTAGAAGAGCCAGTTGCCGTTGGTGACGTTGCAGGAGAAGATGTCATTAACGTGGAATCGGTCCCTGACGTTGGGGCAGTCGTCCACCAGGTCCATCATCTGGCCTCCGAACTCGATTCGCTCGTACAGGCGCACGTTGAACGAGCCGGGCTCCTGGTTAGAGACGGGAATCAGTTAATCAACCAATCAATCAGACTTTATTTGTATGTGATGACATGTTATTTTGTATAAACTGTCTTCTGTCATTTGAGTTTCTGAAAGAAGGACGACGATGATGAACATGTTAAACGTTGAACCTGCTTAGCGTCATTATGCTAGTAGCGGTATTGTTAGCATGATGCAGATGTTAGCACTTAACTCTGATGTTATACAGCATTGTTGACGACCTTGTAGCTGTTAGCATTGAGTTACAATTACCGATGTATTTTGTCTTTAGTGCTTCAAAACTGTTTTTGCGCCAAAAATAACGAGACATCCGACATTAAAACTCTGACTCAAACACGGAGTTAGCTCTTAATGGTCGTAAGAAACTCTAATAATTAAATCATGTGACATTTTGGAATATATCGCAATAAACTAGAATATTACAACAATCATTATTCTGGTTGGAGAAGGGGAATCTTCATCACGTCAACAGCAGCATGATATGATATATGTGTATTTTGCAAAAGGACAACGTTGTTCTGATACGTCCGATAAGGCTAATAACGTATCTCGCCGTTTCAAAGAGAGTGAAAAAGAATCTCGGCTCCGCCCATTGATTCTGATCCGCTCAAGCTCCACCTCTCCACAAAACGTTATGATATTGTTTTTTATGTTTTTGCGTGAACCTGCTAAGTAACAAACAAATGCTGACGAAAACATAATCTCCTTAGCGTAAGTAGCATACGTGTACGTTATTGTCGTTATGTTGAAACTGTGTCTCACCATGAGGATGAGGCGACAGGAGCTGACGGAGTCGCCGATGCCCATCCAGTGATGGAAGTCGGGATACTCCCCCCTCCGCAGGTAGTACTGGTTTCCAGAGTAGTTGGGTTTCTCGTAGATCATGAAGCAGCCGCTCTCCACCCTGACCGAGCTGCAGCAGCTGAGGAGGCACATCAGGTCCGAACAGTCATCGCTGCACTCGAACTGGCGCCCGGAGAAGTCCTTGTCCTCATAGAAGATGATCTAGACGTGGAAATCATAACGTTCAGAGAGTGACTCGTGATATAATTCATCATTTTTCTGCTTAATCGACTTCTCCTCTGGGCCGAATTATTCCACTTCCTTTAGTTTAAAGAATCAAACTGTTTGCTTCGCATGTCAACCTGAGCTGTGGTGTTTACCTTCCCCATGTTGCTGTGCTGTGATCATCCAGCTCTTTGAAGACTCCCACCTGTCACATATATAGTGAATGTGAAGTGCAGACTCTGCACGTGTCATTCATATTGTAATAACTGGGAGTTGTTCCTGAAGAGGAGGAACCCGCTGATGTTTGTGCGGGTGAGAGCCGGAGTGTGTCGCTCGGCCTTGTGTTGTGGTCGATTTTTGAACATGAAACAATGGCTGGTGTTTTTATCTTACTTCTGAAATTACAGCGTAGACTTTTAATTTCAACGTTACTGGCATCACTGGATATTACTCACCTCTAACTGTTTTTACTCAATAATTCCAAATTTCAATGTCAGTTTTATTTTTAGGGCCCGAGCACCGAACAGAGTGGGAGACAGTGAGACAGTGAGACAGTGAGACAGGGAGACAGTGAGACAGGGAGACAGGGAGACAGTGAGACAGTGAGGCCCTATTGTAAGGATTATTATTATTTTTCAGGCAAATGAATTTGCTTTTTGAGGGCTTTAACATGCTCCAATCATTACCAAAGTTTGCAGAAAATTTGAAAGTGGTGAAAATGTACGTATTCTGGAGTAATTTTAAATGGGCGTGGCAAAATGGCTCAACAGCGCCCCCTGGAACGCAGCCCCTGAGTTCACATTGACCGATCTTCACAAAAATCGATACACAGGTGTATCATGACCAGACAAACAAAAAAGTCTAGAGGTGCACTTTGAAAAACGCAACAGGAAGCCCGCCATTTTGCATTTAGTGGCCATCTTGGCCATTTTTCACATTTTTACTTTGACGAACTTGTCCCAGGGCTTTCATCAGATCAACTTCAAATTCGATTAGTGTCATCTCAACAAGATGGAGATATAAACTTTCAATAATCACATTCATTTCGTTTGATTTTTTTCTATGATACCTGAAATAATAGCTCGACAACTTCACACATTAGTATTAAAAAGACAGCATCACTCATCAAGTCAATCAATCAAAGTTTATTTGCATTGCTCAAATTCACAAATGTGATTTCTCTCTGCGGGGTTTACAAATCTTTCTTAAAGGACAAAAATATTCACATAATACTCCACTCACAACACAAATTTGGCTGTAAAACTTTCTGACACTTGTCTACTACAAAATCAGTAGTATCTGAGTAGACATCGTGATAGTGATGTGTAGGTTGAAACTCCATCTCCATCTCAGCGTCCGCACCAGATGAATCCTTCACTGTCCCCAGCTCCACCGCTTGTTATTACTATTATTATAATAATAATATTTTTTTATTTTCAGGCAAATGAATTGGCTTTTTGAGGGCTTTAATTTAGTTTTGGTTTTAATTATTGAATAACAATTTTTTTTGATCTGCTATTAATCTATTTTAAAATGGAAGTGTTAAATAGATCACAACCAGATAGAACAGAGTCATATTTAATAATACTTGAGTTTCCTTTAATGTTTCCATTTTCATCTGATGAATGACCTAAACGACTTGAGCATCAGGATATTTCTTCCAGGAAAAAAACTGAAATGTAACCAAATATTCTGCATTTTGTTTATATTTCTCATATGTTGTGTCACTAATCTTTAAATGTGTTGATTTAAAATCCTGCATCGTTTGCTTACTGAAGTTCACCAGAGTAGAAACTATATATTACAAACAATGGTTGAAACAAAAGGAAAATACTGGATGGAGTACCAGAAAAAAAGGAAACGCATGAGCCATGTTCAACCCTTTAAATGTAAATTTGGTAATTAATGTGATATCAAAACCCTCATTAATTTATCTCATATGGTTTATTTACATCTCAATTAACACATTGAGCAGAATCTCTTTACTGTATTCAGTGGGGTTGAGCCACCAGGGGGCGTGCAACTGTTTAGCGGTGAAGACAAGTGTCTCTAACATCCGTCTTGTATGATGTGAAGGCAGCAGAATCCTCACTCATCCTGCAGTCTGTGCTCACGTTAAGGGTCAGGATGAAAAGCCTGGACATCTGAGAGAAGTCTGGAGTTCAGAAACATTTAGGCACATTTAGCTGAAACCCTGCAGAACACAGCAGACGGGCTTTATATCCCACCTGACGCTGGACAACCTGGAGATACGCTGCGATAACAGCAGATAAGATAAGATGGCTGTGGAGAGGAATGTCTGTTGTTGATCCAGACTGGATTTATTCTTTATTTCAACTTCAGCTTCTTCACACATTAGATTTGTATTGCTTTATACATATATAACATATTTAAATCTATAATCACATGTATAAGAAACACGTGATGAGAGCTGCAGGACAAACCCTCAGAGGGACTCGATCAGGACACTCTCTAATGGAACTGCTGGTTCAGATCATGAAAATCAGAAAGAACAGAAACCTACGCAGCAGCAGATCAATATGCCCGTTCACTAAATATGTAAATACAATGAGGACGAGTGGATTCACACTTTACAGAGATGAGCCGTGATAAAAACAAACCAGGTTCCACATTTACAATGAGACCAAACATCCCATAACACTGATGCTCTGTAAATCAAACCAGAGTGCAGTTGGTCTGTTGGACATGTTGACGCTCTGAGTTCATTGATCACTTCATCAGTAAAGTCTGTTCAGTGACTCTTGTTCAGTGATTTCATGGACACACAATCAGTTTGTTTCACCTCCATCTCACATGTGGAAAAGAAAAGAACAAATAATCATCTCATTGATGAGGATCAGGATCAATACAGGTTCTAAAACATCACACAACCTGATTTCTACATTGATTTAGAAAACAACAGCAACATCAGTTCTTTCAAACACATTCATGTCAGTGTAATTATAGATTTCTGTCTTTACAAAGTGAGAACTGAATATGTGTGATAAAGGAAGGTCAGTGTTTGATTGACAGCTGATCTCTGTGCGGAGCAGAAACGTCACCACGACGAACTTTGATCAACAAACATGGAGACAGAAGAAGTTAAAGATTTACACACAGAATCTAAATCACTGCTTTTAATGACTCGAGTCTATTTGAGTTTACAGAACTCAGCTGTGGATCCAGTAGTCCTAACTCCAGCATAGAGAGGCTGAGTGAATGTGGTCTGGACTCTGTGGAGGAGAGTCATGGTGTCAGAGACTCTGTAGAAGGACAGAACACCTGCACTGTGATCCAGGTACACTCCTACTCTGGAGGGCAGACACAGGACCTGACACTGGAGTCTTGATGCTGTTGTAATAAAAGTAACAACTGTATCCATCACAATATAATGACCAAGATTTATCATTTAATCCAAATTCACATTCATCTAAGTCTCCTGCTCTTCTGATATTCTTGTATGCGACTGCTACACGAACTCCTCCTATCACCTCCATCTCCACCTCCACCTCCCAGTAACAACGTCCAGTCAGACTCTCTTTACTCAGGACCTGAGACTTAACAGTGAATCTGTCTGTGTGATTAGAATAAGACTGTCTTTACTCATACATGTTACTTTTCTGTTTCCCTCAGATAATAACAGATGTTTGTTTGCTGTGTTTGGATCCAGTGTGATTTCCTGTGAATATTTTAAGAAGTCAGCTCTGGTCTCTGGCTCTGGCAGTAAAACATCCACTTGAGACACAATCTGTAAAATCTTTGTCCCTGTCTCACTCAGAATGTCCTGTAGTCGACCTCTGACCTGTGACACAGCTGCTGTCACGTCCTCAAAGTACCTCAGAGGACGGATCCTGATGCTGGATGAGTGTGTAGACTCACTGAGTGGTGACAGTGAGGGTAGTTGTGTAGAAACTGGTTGTGATCCTCTGTGTCTGAGAGCTGCTTCAGTTCATGGTCTTTCCTCTTCAGCTCAGTGATCTCCTGCTCCAGTCTCTCCTGAAGCTCTCTGACTCGACTCACTTCAGTTTCCTGCTGGGATCTGATCTGCTGCTTCACATCAGAGCTTCTTTTCTCCAGCAGACGGATCAGCTCAGTGAAGATCTTCTCACTGTCCTTCACTGCTTTATCAGCAGAGCCATTGACGGCCTCCTCCTCCTGTTGAAGCAGCTTCACGTCTTTCTCTGTGTCCTGGACTCTCTGCTGGATTGTTTGTCTCCTCAGCCCGAGCTCTCTCTGCCTCTCAGTCCTTTCTGCTGCAGCTGTAACTGTGTCGTGGTCTTTATGTTCATCCACAGAGCAGAGATAACAGATACACTGCTGATCAGTGCGGCAGAACATCTTCATCACCTCATCGTGACGAGCAGATGTTCTCCTGGAGCTTCTCCGAGGGCTCCACCAGCTTGTGCTTCTTAAATGGAGCTGACTGAAAATGAGGCTGGAGGTGTTTTTCACAAGAGGCCAAACAATTCAAACAGGACTTGAGAGCTTTCAGTTTTCTCCCAGTGCAGACATCACAGGCCACATCTTCAGGTCCAGCATAGCAGTGATCAGCAGGAGCAGCTTGGAGTCCAGTCTTCTTCAGCTCCTCCAGTAAATCAGCTAACATGGTGCTTTTCCCAGGACAGGCCTCGGTGTGAAGGTCTGTCTACACTGAGGGCAGCTGTAGCTTCCTCTCTCCTCCCTTTGTCCCAGTGGGTGTTAATACAGCTCTTACAGTAGCTGTGTCCACAGCCAGTAGTCACCGGATCCTTCAGTAGATCCAGACAGATCGAACAGCAGAATCTTTCTCTGTCCCGTTGATTTTCTTGCTGCGCCATTTCAGCTGGTGCCAGAGACTGTAGAACAGTTTCACTTCCTCTGAACAGATACAGATCTCTGCTCCTCCCCCTCTCGTTCACTTCCTCTTTTTACCACGTTTTAACACTATTGAAAAGAGCAACAGTATGGTCTTACCTCTCCTCAGCAGTGTTGTCACACTGTTTGCGTTCTCTGATTATATTATATTATTAATATTATATTATGTGTGCCTTAGTGGTATGTATCACTAGTTAGGGCCCGAGCACTGAACAGAGTGGGAGACAGTGAGACAGTGAAATTACTATTGAAATTGTAAGGATTATTTTTTAAATTTTTTTTCAGGCAAATGAATTGGCTTTTTGAGGGCTTTAATTTTAATATTAATATTCAATTTCTAAATTATTCTTTCTTCTTCTAAATTGATAACAAAATAAATACATATAATAAAACCCCAAAAATTGATATTTGGGATAAAAGTACTAACAACCCCAGTGACAGATACACAGCATCTGAAAAGTTTTATATAAATACGTGTATATGTATTGTTATATGTATTTAACCATCGAAGAAATTGAAGCAAGACGTTTGAAACATGTCATTGAGTCGTGACCTGTCGAACAAATAAACACTCATTAAAATCAGTGTGTCACGGCGAGTTGATGAACTTTGACGCCACGCCACTATTATGGCGTTTGACGAAAAGTCACAGTAATCTTATGCGTTCATTAACAATGTCTTGAGACCCGTTTGACACAGTTTGATATGGTTGCAGTAAGTGGATGAGGAGGAATACATCCAAGTGGAAGATGCAAAATGGCGGGCTTCCTGCCTTTTTTGTTTGTCTGGTCACGATACACCTGGGCTACGATTTTTGTGAAGATCGGTCAAAGGGAAACCTAGGGGCTGCGTTCCAGGGGGCGCTGTTGAGCCATTTTGCCACGCCCATTTCAAATTACTCCAGAATACGTACATTTTCACCACTTTCTAATTTTCTGCAAAGTTTGGTAAGAAGTTGAGCATGTTGAAGCCTCAAAAAGCCAATTCATCTGGGTCACTATAATAAGAATAATCCTTACAATTTCAAGAGGGCCTCCCACCGTCGGTGCTCGGGCCCTAATTATTGTTAATATTACTAAGATTGTTTCTGTTTGATGGAACGGTTCAGAAAACAGAGATTCTTACAACTTCTAAGAGTTTTCATGAATATATGCGTTTGTATTGAATAAGATGCAGAACAGAAACAACAGAACTTTTCACTTTTAATTTGCAATAAGCGCTAACAATGCACATATTGTGTTTCCATTCACTCTCGCAGGAAGAGTAATATGATATAATGTACGTAGAGGTAGTTCTGATGTGGGTTCAGGTGATGTAATACCTTCTTTGTGTTCTGGGATTTGATCGCTGGAGCTTTGTCTGATGGTTATTCTTTATTTTTTGTTTAATTGTGTGGTTTTTGTTGCTCGACTGTGCAGTTGAGGATATTGATCAATGTTTGTCATGTCACATAACAACGGTTTTCAGCTTATGTAAAGCTGTGATACTGATACACCACAGTTAAATACAGGGTTAAAGGGTAATGACTCAGACATGATTGTTTGCATTTCCAGATCAACACATCCTGATGGATCTCGTTTATTTTTGTTTTTACAGTGATTTTTATTTTTATTTCCAAAATAATAGTTTTTATTGTATCTAATATTTCATGTTTTTGTTGATAACATCTTTGACAGTGACTTTACCTTATGTATTGTTTTATTATTATCATGTTATAGAAGATATAATCTTTGTTTTACAGTGTAGTACGGCTGAGTACAAACACTCTTATGTGTTCTAACTCTCTACCACTGCCCCCTGGTGGAGATGTATGCTTTTGTCCAGGTAAATAAACAGTATTTGCACAATATGAATGTTTGCATGTATAAAGTTATGATTTATATATTTTTATTTGCTCACTTATGTTGAAACAAATCGAAACCCTTCGTCCAATGAATCGCTGTCGTGTGGCTTTCACCATGTGATGTGATCAAAGCTCCAGGACATCGACTAAATGGACGATTATGAATAAACCTGAAGATTTGAAATTGTCTTCGTGTCAATGGAACCTAACTAGAGTGAAATGTGCAGAGAGACTTTGCTTCAGCTCTGGATAGATAACGCTCGAGTCGTGCTGTGGTTGAGTGTCAGTGCTTGGAGTATTTTATTCAGTCCGCTGAGGAGGGTCGGGACGTCGGGCCAAGACCCCGTCACGTCCTCCTGGGAAAACAAGCCCTCCAGACGCAGAGAGCAAGAACAAAACTGAAAACACTTGAGCACTGACGCCATTTTATTCAGCGTGTGAAACAAGGCAAAGAGCAGACACTTCACGAGAACCGTTTTTCCGTCTTTAGAGGTCCGCGAGGCGCCGGACGGAGCTGATCCTGGAGCTGTTGCCGCTCCACTCGCTGAAGCTCCTGTACTGGCCGGGCCTCAGGTAGCAGTGGCGCCCCCTGTAGTGGGGGTGCTCGTACAGCAGCCAGTGGCCGTCCATCACGTTGCATGAGTTGAAGTTGGACAGACGGAAACGGTCCATGAGGTTTGGGCAGTCGTCCGTCAGCTCCATCATCTGACCTCTCATGTCGAAGTGCTCGTACAGCCTCATCTTGTAGCTGCCGCGGTGCTGGGGGGGGCAGGAAGGTCAAAGGGTCACAACCCGGCAAATAGTTCATTCTCATTCACAAACCCTAAAAGATCTTTATGTTTGTAAGAAATAGCTCAACATTTTTGCAAGATGATTGATTCCACACATGGAGGAGCTCGTTATCTTAGCTTAGAATTAAGACTAATTAACTAACTAAGTGTTATAAATGTGTCCAAACCTTGAAATACTTGAAAATACTTTAAAATAATAAATAAATGAGATATAACGTGTTATTTAGCTTTAGAGGTGCTGGTACTCATGTTGTGAGAGGCTCATTATGCTAAGCTAAGTTAACTGGCTGCTCTAACTCCAAACTAGAAAGTGTAAATTTAAAACTCTTGAAACCAACATGCTAATACAAGTTAGGCAAAGTTTACTCTTTATAACTTGGATGGAACTAAAAACTTGTGTTTTAGTAAAGTTGGTAGAGACCTTTCAAACCACAACCCCCGACCCGACACTTATTCTGAATTTCGACTTCCTGTGTGATCGTCTTTCACAGCTACAGCTGGATATTCTTATATATGACACGTTTTTATGTACAGTTAAAAATACACATAGTCCGTTTTCAGACATTAAAATTGCGTGCAGACATTAGCCAGAGTTTCCCTTTGACATATAGAGAAGCAGCAGACGAGCTCCAGAAAT
This sequence comes from Hippoglossus stenolepis, assembly GCF_022539355.2. Taxonomy (NCBI): domain Eukaryota; kingdom Metazoa; phylum Chordata; class Actinopteri; order Pleuronectiformes; family Pleuronectidae; genus Hippoglossus; species Hippoglossus stenolepis. Next base: position 2,250,947 of record NC_061495.1, on the reverse strand, counting down.
CACATGGTTGTTGTTTTTTTACAGCCCATCATCACCGGTGTCGGTTCTTAAAAAGATTAAGATCTCGTCGTCTTTCTAAGTCGACGTCTTTGTTGGCGTCTTCTACGTGAAGCTACGGCTCCTGTGTTTCCCCCGGAGATATTTATTTTTTTCTCAGTTTGTTAAATGTAAAGAAAGTTGCGTGAGCATTAAACACAAAGTTTTCTACATTTATGATGAATTGTGAAAGTAGAGATTTTATAATGTAAAACAAAAGGTCTGAACTCAAAAACCTTTAAATTGTTAAGTTTCATCTTTTTTCCAACACTTGAATTCACATCCTCCTATTTATTATTCATGAGAAGTATATTAATAAATAGTTTATGACACATTATTATCTCAGATTAGTGAGTATTGTTGTTTCAGATTATGTGTATAAACAGATAATCAATGATGCAGAATATAAACATATCTTCAGCTGAGAAGTTACTATAGTTGATAAATACTGTGCCATTAATAAACATTTTAAATGTCCTCATGTCTCAGTTTAATAATGTGTCATAAACCACATGTTTTTATGTTACTCGATGTTATTAAAACCTTAAAGTACAGTGATCAGATTCAGTTGTTAATGACCTCGTCTGAAAAGTTAAATGCATGTGAGGATTTTATGTTTCAGTTGGATTTGAGATGTTTAATAAGCACGTTGTGTCACCGAGCGCCTCACCGTGGGGATCATGCGACAGGACCTGACACAGTCGTTCATGCCGGTCGTGCCCAGGTAGTCGGAGTAGTCCCCCCTCCTCATGAAGAACTGGTTGCCCGTGAAGCCTGGACGGTCGTAGATCATGAACATGCCGCTCTCCACCCGGATGGAGCGGCAGCGGTCGAACATGGAGTTCAGGTCGGAGCAGTCGCTCATGCACTCATAGTGAGGGCCTCCGAAGTTCCTGTCCTCGTAGAAGATGATCTGGTGGAGCAGGGGAAAGAGAATCGGTCTCACTCAACGATCCCCACGGACAAAAGCACTTGTTGGACATTTGAACACAAACCTTCCCCATGTCGGATGCTGCTGTGGGTCAATCCTCTGGTTTTGTCCTCTGAACGCAGCCTCCATGTTTATATACCTTCCCCTGTGTGCGAGCTGTGTGTGTGTTGTTATTGTGATGAGGCCTGGTGTCAGCACAGACCCTACAGGAGTCGTCCTACTCCTGTTTGTCACGTCCTCTGTCAGAGCTCAGCTTCCAGCAACAGCCACAGCACAGACAGGGACTGGAACCATCAGCCAATCAGCTCTTTCTCCATCTTGTTTTTCAAAGGGACAATTCACTTCATTCAAGACCCTGACACAGATATATGAATTCATAACTCCAGATGAATGCCTCCTGAATATAGGACTGATTTTCATTGTGTGTAGTAAAACACATTGTCTGTGTTGATGTGTGGAATTTTCTACGACGTGGATTTCATACATCAAAACCGTTTATTCCCCTCAATAAATCAGATTATCTACAAATACTGAATTCTGAATCCTTCTTGTTATTAGACAGTGTGGTTGTAATGATGAGGACTCAGTCATCATCTGATTAAAACGACACAAGTGGTTTTTTTACTGAGGAGGTTGTGTTTTCACCCCCGTCCATTTGTTTAATAAGTAAAAAAGCACAAATTGTGGTTTAACATTCACCGCCTAACAAACCAGTTTCTTCATGGAGGAACTGGTTTGTTATACTGGACTCACTCAGTAATAGATCACCTGGTGGATGATGAGCATGAAACATAAGCAGCCACTTGTTTTTATTTCTTTTATGTTATATAAAAGTAGTTTGTGTAACAGACACAACTTGGGGGAAGGATGTGATGTGTCAGGAAAGAAGTCTTTACGTTTTGGTATCATGGGTTTTCTTTTTCTTTTACTTTAACATCGTGAGATTGGACTATTTTCACTGTTTCTCCGGAGAATAAATCATGGATTTCAATAGATTTAAACCCTCCCACTGTCCAAAGACATGCAGTTTGGTGATCAGGTTAATTTAAGAATGGACAGTTGGTGTGACTGCGAGAGTGAATGGTTGTTTTTGTCTCTGTATCTATAAGTTGTTCAGTCGTTTGAATTCAAGGCGACGGTTGGAATGAGCTCGACTGAGTCACATTCTGGTGAAATCAGGAAAAACCACAAAGAAATAAAATGAGAAAATAACAACTACATTAAAATGTTGCGTCCGAAACGACCTTTGAGTTAAATCAGTCAACATATTTATTCACAAGCAGAAAAAAATAGTTTACAATAGATTCATTTATTCAGCTTTTTAAAACAGTATCATGCTGATCTCAGCCCAATGAAACATCCCACTCCACATTATCTCATCACCCGTTTCCACAAATAGACTTTTAGAGAAGTTACTGGGTGTTGTTCTTCAAATTAAAACTCTGTGATTTTGCGGAAGGAGCCGGTGGCGGCGCAGGTGGCCCCCCAGTCACTGAACTTGCGGTACTCCCCGGGCCTCATGAAGTACTGGCGCCCGCGGAAGTTGGGGTGCTCGTACAGGGTCCAGTAGCCGTCCATGACGTTGCAGGAGTAGATGTCGCGGCTGCGGAAGTGATCCTGCACCGACTCACAGTCCTCGCTGAACTCCATCATCTGGCCCTGGAAGTTGGGCCGCTCGTAGATGCGCATGCGGTAGGGCCCCTCGCTGGTCTGGAGGAACATGGCGGAGGAACATTTTAAAAATTGGGGCGCCATCAGTGCAAGGCAGCCCTCCTCTATCGCCCTCTAGGGGTGGCTGTGAGGGCTGCTTTATTATGTTCTAAACTTATGAACAATCATCCTTCACTCATTTGTGACAGTTTCACATTTAGATGACAAATTTCAGGCAAAACTTTACAATTAATCAGATTTTTCCAAGTGTTTGTGGAAGATAAGTAAAAGTTTTCCTTTAATTTCTAAGAATGTATTTATTATTCTCAGCCTCATGCACACACAAAAATACAGAGTACATTGAGGCGCTTACAGCTTCTTCATCATCTATCAGTGTCCACAGTCTTCATCAATGAACCCAAACATGTACTCACATAAGAGAAGGTGCGGCAGGAGCGGATGGTGTCGTTGTAGCCCATCCAGCGCTGGTAGTCAGGGTAGTCTCCTCTGGTCAGGACGTACTGGTAGCCGGTGTAGTTGGGCTTCTCGTACAGGACCCAGCAGCCGCTCTCCACCTTGATGGAGTTGCAGCGGCTGAAGTGGGGGTGCATGTCAGGGCAGTCGGTGTCGCAATCATAGGAGCGGCCCTGGAAGTTTCTGTCCTCGTAGAAGGTGATCTGAGTCCAGGGAGGAGAGAGGACCACAGATTCTCACTCAAAGCTCAGTTCAATGAACATTTCAATTTGAATCCACAGTTTAGTTGCTGCAGCATCAAGTGTCGTTGTGGAATTAAATTGAAATGAGGTGAATTGCATTAGTTTGAAGCCAGTAAACAAGTCACAGACAGTTTAGACTGTGGTTGAGCCACTAGCTGATCCTTCCTCTTACATTTGAACCAGTTTATGTAACATTATTCCAGTTAAAGTTCACGTTTTAAAGCCCAGAACCTCAAAAGTTTCATTCCAAACTACAGAAACTTTGCAAAACTCCCTCGTTCTTTAATTAAACTGCAGTAAAAGCTGCACTGCGCTGGTTCAACGTGACGATTCTCCACCACGACCAGTGATTATAGTGAAAAGTCTCTTACCTTACTACTCATCATGCAAAGAGTGCTGGAGCCAGTCGCCTACTGAAACTTGGTGGTCTCACAAAGCAGGACCGGAGCCGCGCTATATAAACCTCAATCAAAGGCTGAGCAGATCCCACTTTAGCTGTTTTTTCAATGAACAGGGATTTAAAGCGCTGGCATCGCTGCCAAAAGTCTTGATCCTGGGCATAGAGCAAAAATCCCTGAGTCATCAGCGCAAAAGTCCAACCAGGCAAATTACTGACCGGCCGTGCCCTCTTTATTGATATGGACGTCACATGCACACGTTTTTATCCACTAATCCATCATCAGCTGAATTAAAGTTTGCAGCAGAATGTCAGCGGTCATCACAAAACACCTCGGCCTGGAGCTGGTGGGTCACTGGACAACAAGCAGAACCCAACAGAAGATATAGATGAATGACTATTTACATCATTATCATTTATCAGATTATCAAACACAATCACAGCAAAGTCTTTATCAACGCAAAGAAACAACTGATCAACAAGCATCTGAGGGTTTAAATCACAGTTTGTCACTTCAGTGTAAATCAGACACTCAGAGTAAAGACAGCAGAGAAAACTCAGTGTCTTTTTCCTCAGAAGTGAAATGTGATGTCCAGACTGCAGGAGGCGCTGCCGAGGGCGACGTCAGTCCTGTAGGGACTCCTGTGACCCCTCATAGTGCTCAGCCCCCTCCTCATGTCCATCACTACTGTCCTGAGAGGAGGAGAGGAGGAGAGGAGAGAGGGGAGGAGAGGAGGAGAGAGGAGAGGAAACAAGAGGAGGAGGAGTTAGATCCACACCCTCTAGTGCTTTCCCATCACTTGTGAATTTAATCAGACAATCAATCCATCAGTCTCTGGTTTCTCGAGACACTGGATGGACGGATGAAATGAAGACAGATAATACAAATACAAAGATACTCACACTGAGGAAGGACTGAGACGAGGAGGAAGACGAAGACAGAGCTGAAACTGGCCGAGGCGTGGCGTTCGCCTTCGCCCTCTCAGACAGCCATCTTTTCAACTTCTCGTCTACAACAGGTTATATTCAAGGTTTAATTATATATACACACAATATAAATAGATATGCATATTTTTAAAATAAACTTGTTTTGGTTGGACTATAGAAAAGGTTTTGAATTTAAACATTTGCAGATGGCATCGCTCCTTTAAGTATAAAACTATAAGACTTTAAGTATAAAACCGTGATGAAGTGTTGTGATGTGACACTGTTTGGCCTCTAGGGGGCACAAGCTGACAAAGACTTCGATCCACTGCGTTAGTTAACACCTGATAACTGTGTCTAATCTCTGTTTACACTCACTGTGCTTCTTGGAGTGGTTCACTGCCTTGTAAGAACCCAGCATGGCGAAGGGATGGTAGGAGAGAGGGAAGGGACAGACGATTGAGCCCTGAGTCAAAAACAAAATTTGGAATTTACCGGAATGTCGTCACCTCCTCAAATGTTTAGAAAACGATCAGACAAACAGTTTGTGTGTTTCTTATAATGTGTGAAACTCGTACCTTGGATTGCTGGTCGGGATACAACGCTGCTGGTTTACACTTGTACAGATCCAAGATTTCCTCCACAGGCAAACTACTCTGAAACACAGGTTCAAAACTTCAAGATGAAGATTTTAAGTGAAGCAGGAAAACGAGGCAGAAGTCACAGTGTTGAAAGTAAAATAAACCCAAAATAAAAAGGAAATCACAACTCTTGCAATCACAACAAATTGGACAACTCTTTTTTTCCTCGGCTCCCAGGAGGAAATATTCAGGTAAGAACAACAGAAGAAGTTCGAGCATCTTTCATCAAACATCTGCACATTTCTTTCTTCCTCATTCCCTCGTAGGACTTTTTAAATGTATTTCTTATTATTTAACCCTTAGTGGGACGTGAATAGAAGCTGCGTTCATGTATAAAAACCACTCACCATAATAATCCCAGCAAACGATGACAGGATCATGGCCTCGCGCTCCAAGCGATTAGGATACTGGGAACTTCCTGAGCTGTATGTTGCTCCACTGACAGAGAAAAGTCACATAACGCTCATTTCAGTGGAAATTCAAAGACTCGAGGCTGGAATCACAACAGACCGTGTTGAACGTGTTCATATTTCTGCCTTGAAGCCACTGAGAATAAAACCCTTGTTCATTTCTTCTGTGTTTTAACATATAAACAGTTATAAACCTCTGACAAGTGCAGTTTAACCTTGTTACTTCCAAAGCAAGTAACGTGAGGCTTTGTTACGACATGAAACAACTGGAATCACTGGTCGGTGGTCGCACGCCTCCATCATCCGGAGCAGTTTCAGTCCACATACATTATCTTATAAAGTCATATGAGGTCACCATGACCTTTGACCTTTAAGGTAGGCTTAAAATGTCATGTTCAAAAGGTGAAATGTTTCATGAGGTCACTAGGGGCTTGATCTTTGACCTTTGAGCACAAAATTCGAATCAGTTCATCTTTGAGTCAAACTGAACATTTGTCCCAAATTCTGTGGTTAAATAAAAACAACTTCAACCTACAGCTGTAGTTTTAGTTTTTAGAGTAATTTAAAACCAAAGCAGTCTACATGATGTCACTGTGGAGCACGTCCCTTCCTTCTTCCTTGTCCAACCACCAGAGGGCGACACTGATCGCAAGATCATAGTGAGCCTGAAACAAATAAAAACACAGAAGCTGAATTTGAGTAAAACGTTAAATATTTGTGTTATTTAGATAATTGATGGTGTAAACTAATATTAAACTGAGTGCAGTTCTTCACCAGGTCATCCAGCATCGTGGACGTCCCCTTCCCCTTTGGATCAAATGAATTCTCTCTGAGTTTCTGTCCGATGTAATCACCACTGTTCAAATCAGAGAAAATCAAAACCTGTTATTATAAAATACGATTCATGTTATTTTTCTTTGACCTCTGTCGACTCACATCAGAGCCTCAACGTCTCTCTTCAGCTGCCGAGCCTCCATTTTCTGACTGAACTCGTTTCATGTGACTCCTGCAGAGACGACAGGAAAAGATTCACCTACACACGTAGTCCTCCTCGTTACCATGGTGATAACTAAGCAGAGAATGGATGTGAAAGTGGAAAACAACTAGAGTCCAGCCAATACGGTGCAGCACATAATTAGATATTTAATTTAGAAAATGGTAAGCTGTCGTTATCAAACCCTGAAGAAATGTAATTGAGGTTTGATATTCTACAGTAAACCATGAACTTTATTAAAAAATAACTATTAATAAAAAGAAAACATAAATACAACCACATATGTAGAACTTGAAATAAGAAAATAAACACAACAAACATAAATGTGAATCTTTTCTACATCGTTTATTTTGTAAAATGAAAGTTTTCAGTCCCGCAAACATAGACTCAGATACTGATGAGTGTGTGTTACTAAACACAACGTTGTTAACAGTGTTAGTTAACTGCTGGGTGGTGGTGCCACGTTGCCGAGACGTGAACCTGACACTAGTGAAGTCTCAACCAAACATTCTCAGTAACAGACAGAGTAAAGAATAACAAACTGAATCCATCCTCTTCTGTGCAAGAACAACTTTAATGAAAAGACAACAACTTTAGATGAAAAGACAGACATCATGTAGAACAAGTCAAACAGCCTGTACTCACCACCGTCCTGCACGACCAGAAACCGACGCACAACAATACCTCAGCTCACGTGACGACACAAAAGCCCTGAACATGCTGCGCTCGTGCAGAAGTGAATCTGGGAACGTTTGAGGAACTGGAGCCGTTCACGGGGACGTGGCTCAGATTTCTCAGCTGAATCATTCATGAACAACCTAGTGTCAATCTCTCTGACCCACCAACAACCACACAACACTGGAGAGCAAGTGGAGACACAGATACAGATCAGGTTCGGCTGCCAAGAAACACGCTTTTAAAAACTCGATAAAAATTCTCAAAAGAAAAGAAACTATTAAATAAAATAGACCAGATTAAAGAAATTAAATAATCAGTCGTCCAAGATGGATGTCTCTAGCTTTGGCTTTGCTGCGGTCTTCTTCTGCTTCTTCTTCTTCTTCTTCCCATCTTTAAACACCGGGGAGCTCAGAAACTTGCTGTCGGTGAATTTATCTCCACGTCGTATTTTGCTGTTGAGAAAATGAAGAATAAACATGAACAGTCACTCACAGTGGTTTCCTGTTGTGATCGGGAGTGAAACGAGGTTCCGGACGTCCCCACCTGTTGAGGGACGGCTCCTTGTAGCTGACGACACCGTGACGTCTCCTGGTTCGGCCGCCGTTTTCGCTGTCTGGGGTCATGATGGTGTTAGTCAGTGATGTTAAGACTCTTCCTGCTGCAACACACAATCGATCAGAGCAAAGTTGTTCAACCTTCAGTCTGAAATGCAAAGATTCTCAGTTCACTTTCATTTATGACAAAGAAAGGGATCAAATTCTTCCATTCGTGAAGATGGAACCAGCAAATATTGGACATTTTATTTACAGTTTTTTCCGATTGCATAAACACTAAAATCAAAAGTGTTACACAATTATCAAAACCTTACACTCAAGGAGCAAAACAACGGCCCAGATCTGCACCACTATCAGCTTCACACTTTTTGCAAAACAACACAGTATTTGCAAAACACTAAACACACTTGTATACATTATTCACAGAAGTATATCATGATGTCACTTCCTTGCAATTCCAAAGCACTGACCGTCAAATGACCCACTGATTGTGTGTATTGTTTTGAAAAACCGGGCCCTGTTTTAAAAATCGTGCTTAAGCAATCGAGAAAAACTGTAAAAACAGGATAAATCTATTTTCCGCTTATTGAAATCAAACTGATTAATCAACTTATTGCAGCTCTAAGCACATGAATGTACGAGGAGTAGAGGTGACGCCACACCTGGAGAAGCTTCAGTTATGACAGCAGCAGACTCCTCCATCGCCGCCGCCGCCCTCACGCCTGACGTCTCCCTCTTCGGACTATCCAGGAAAGACCCCCCCTCAGTGTTTGCGGTGCTGACGTCCATGGCCAACCACGGCGGCACCTCGTCCGTCAGCAGGTCTCCCAGAGTCTGACGAGCTGCCTCATCCCTGGCGTCCAGCGTGTGACTGTTGGCGTCCGACACGTCAGACATCGTCGTGATGTCTCTAGTTTTCCGCCTGTACACGACAAACGTCTCCCTTGGATTTGCATTTTCTGTGAGCTCGTGCAGCTTGGGTTTCGCTCTGCGCTCTTTTATTTTGGAATCCGCCCTGGACTTTGACTCGGTGGGTTTTGAACCATAGAAATGTTCAAAGATGTCAATGTCTTCGCTGATGTTCCAACGCGAGTCCGCCTCTTGCACATCTAATCGCTCTTTATTTCTTTCAGGGTCATCGGTGACGTCCTGGAGAAAACACAACGCTTCATCCTCAGATCTGAATCCTTTGTTGCTGCCGCTGCTTTTCTTCTTCTTCTTCTTCCTCTTGTCATTTAAAAGGTCGTCACCCTCCTTCCTGTGTGGGGTTTTCTTCTTGCCGGATCGCCCCGTCTCTTCTCTCCTGACTTTTTTAGGTTTCTGAGACGCTGTGTCTGGAGCAGCATCTTGTTGCAGGAGCAGTGCATCGTGGTTGGCGTCGCTGCTGAAGTCCTCTCCACGGCTCTCAGACTCCTGAGTGGACAACCAAGGACGCTTACAGGAGCCTGGTGTTTCCTCGACAAAGGCCCCGTCGCTGTGCCCGAGTGGATTTGATTCTGACTGTTGCCGAGCGACGCCTGCGTCTGTCGACAGTTCCTCTTCCTCACGGGTGAAGGATCCCGTAGGAGGCAGGAAGTCCTGTTCAGCGGCTACTGCTGACGTCAACGAGACGACAAACGTGCCTCTGCATTTTGATTTGTGACGTCGTGCAGAGTTTGTCGTGGTTTTGATTTTGCTCTGAGGTTTGTTGACACTTGTGTCCGACACAGGAAGAATGATCTCATCTGCACAAATCTCTTCATAACTCTTAACGTCTTCCACCTCTTTATGAAGCTGTTCCAATTCAGACCAAGCGCCCTCACCTATATGAGACGGAAAAGGCAAAGTGAAGGAAGACTTCTTGATGATTGAAGAGACCCTCCTGCCTTTGGTCCTCGACCTCCTGCATGTGATTTTGGACACTGTGTTTTCTGCTGCATCTTTCTCTGCGTGTACTTTTACACTGTTTCTCACTTTATTGTCGGAATCTCTGAAATAATCGTCAAGATCCAAAGAGACAGTGTCACCGGACTTGGTGTTTTGTGAGGATTTTAATTTGGACTTTTTCCGACAGCTGCCAGCTTCAGGTTTTTTCAGTTTGGGAATGAGAGATGTGTTTGTTTTTTTGGGCGACTCACGCTGAACTCGGAGTTCCTCTTGTGCGTGGTCGTCCGTCTGTAGCTCGGTGTCAGTGGAAACAGTTTGAACCTCACTCATCCCAGAATCTGAAGAGTTCTTCTCTCCAGTATTTTCAGCCGCACTCAACCTGAAGGCTTCTTCCTCTTTCTTCTTGCGTTTCATTTTGCTGGAGCTGCCGGGTTTTTTTTTGGCCTTGGTTTCCACGACGACTATCTCAGGGTCGTCGCTTTGCGTCATCTCCATGGTCGCATTCAGAAGCACGGTTTTCTCTTGTTTGTTACTCTGGTTCAGTTCTGGATCAGTTGTCGTGTCAGTGGAGGCTGGTTTGGATCCTTCACATGTGCTGAGACGTGAGGATGAGGTTCGACTGCTCTGAGAACAGGGGAGTGACTTCATGTCAAAGCCCGACTGAGAGAACATCATCGACAGCCTCTCGACTTCTTCGCGCAGGCTGCTGGACGGACGGGATGCTCCGGCCACCACAGCTTGAATACGCTGAGTCACTCGCCTCTTCTCCGCATCTGTATCGATGGGAAGAAATTGATAAGTTCAGTAAAAACTCAGTCAGCAGCTTTCACTTACTTTTTATGACATTTCTAAGATCATACTGACGGACATTTAAAACATTTTGTCAAGGACGACAGATGTGAAAGAATATCAGAGTCCCACTTTTTCAGTCTTTAAAAAAAAAAAAACTCTGGTCAGTATCATAAGGTAGATCACTGTAAAATATAAACACTAAAACTTTAAAATGAATATCCCTCTACCTTTGTTAGCGTCTGTGGACTTTCTGGGTTTGTTGTGGAGATTTTCCTCCATGTTTTTTTCCGGCAGATTCGCTGTTGCGTTTTTACTGGGACACAACAGATCCTTTTCCATTTCCGGGCGAGGAGGAGACTGATCTGTGAGACTAAACGAGGAGAAGGTGAAGCAAACAATCGAGACAACGCTGCAAACACCACAAAAAGGGTTATTTGTTCTCGGTACATTTAAAATCTGAAAACAGTATTTCCAGTATTCTCACCTTTCCACTGCAGGATTTTCCTCGATGACGTTATTTAATACGTTCTTGTTATCCTGAGATAGTTTGGGAAGATCCTGTGGACGGTAAATACAGAGACAATCACAGATCATGTCACGCACAGAAGAACATTTCAATACTCATCGAGAGGAATCCTTACACAGTCGGAGAAAAGGTCGGACACCATGTCGAAGTGCTGCAGAGTGTTCGAATGGAGGTTTTTCAAGATGAGGAGCTGTGACAGGAAAACAAGATGAATACAAGCAGAACATTTATCAGACCGTCTGTGTGCTGTAACATCACCTGGATGGTCAGAGGTGGTTGCTTTTATGTTAACTATATCTAAAGCCTTTTCTTTAATTGTCTTATCAAACCCACCAGTTTCCTGTCCTTGTATTTCCTGGTGGCCAACTCGAAGCACAGAGCCTCCCCTTGTTTCTGCAGATACACGATCTCCATCTCCAGCTGCCGGCTCCGCTCCTTCTGGGCCTCCAGAGCCAGAGCTAAGGCCTTGTTGTTGGTCTTCAGAGAAACCTTGAAGAAGGAGGACGTGTCTGGCGTGGTCAGGAAGAAGGATCACAACATTGGTTCTTAATCAGAGAATAATAAAACATTTTTCATTTAAAGTTTGTTTGTAAATTTGGTCAAATGAATGATTTCTGGAAACATTGTCTGGAGTTTGTCTTTCACATATGAAGAAGCAGCAGGAGATTCTCCGGGTCAGACTCGTTCCAAACAACAGGAGAACGTCTGGAACACTCAGGCGAGGGGCGGAGCCTGTGCCGAGCAGCAGGAGGCAGAACACGACAAATATCTGTATCTCATCTCTGTAAACTGCTTTGGACTCACTGAGGATCTTATTCTTGATCTTTGACGCTGCAGCTGACGTCTGCTTGGACGCTTTCAAAGGCGTCATTGTCTTTGCAGTGAACATGATCGATGAACATTAAGAGTTGCTCGGATGAAGAGATGAAGAACCTAACAAACAAAAAAAAACCTGTTAGCTTTTGTCCTGCGAGTCACATAAATCTCCTGAATTAAGAGAAGGCAGATCGATACGACCAAAGTCTTGATTTGAGTAACAATACTATATTAGTTGGACCTGCAACAATTTTCTGATTCAATTATGGCAAAATGTCAGATTGTAATTTTGGACTGTTTGAATACATCATGTTGGGCTTTGGAAAATAAAAGCATGCAACTTTCCCTATTTCCTCACATTTTACAGACACAGAGATTCATTGAGGATCAGTCTATAATGAAAATAACTGTTAAGTTGGAAGTGATGTGCAATCACAAAACACATGTGCAACACTGACTCCCAGCATAGTGCATTTCCTGGAGTCGTCTACTGAGAATACAACAACAACTTATGTAGAATATGTAGTACACAGCATCAGTTTGGTATAATTTATATAAAATGTGACTTTATTATTATCAATATGTAAAATTTGGTGTCAATAAATGCCTGTAAAATAAAGTTTATCCCGAGTGTAGATGTTTAATATCCCAGAAACGCAGCTGTCCCCGGAGTTAGCCACAGCTAGCCACAGTTAGCATTAGCTGAGGTCTTTGACTGTTGGGATCCGCAGCTAACTGGTGCAACCGGCGGTGTAGCATGATGCTAGCGCGTCGTTTCCTCCAGGCAGACTCAAACTTACCGACACCAACCGACACACGGTGCAGAACTCGGTCTGTGGTCTGCGAGGCTGTGATGAAAACGCCGCGGGTTCGATCCTAACAGTCCGACACGACTTCACTGAACATCCGCGTCACCAGGTTTGAACCCAAATTGAAAAGTCCGCCGAGCGTCTGCGCATGTGCGAGGGGGTGTGGCCTACGTGAGGGGGTGTGGCCTACAGGAGGAGGTGTGTCCCCTGAGTTTGTCTGATCAGGCAGAAAAAACAACACGTTAAACAATAACAGGATTAAATAGAACAAAAAGACACAAAGACACAAAGACACAAACACTACATGAAGGTGAAAGTACAATATGGTTGTTTTAATTCTTCATGTGCAATATCACCACTGGTGTGGGATAATAATATGAATTGAATCATATTATCTCACTATCATGTTCAGTGTGCCATATGACTTACTGCCACTTTTGTTTACTATTTGTTTTCTGTCTCATTTAACTTACTTGTTTTATTCTTATTTATATTGTTATATTGTGTACACTTTATGTTTTTATTACAACAGCAATACTCTTCATGGTTTTATTTATTATATTATATCTATTGTTTTTTCAATGTATTATATTATGTTATAAATTGTTGATACAGTGATCTTGGAGCAAGCTGGCACAAGAATTTCCTTCAGGATTAATACAAATCTTATCTTATCTTATCTTATCTGGTCTGGTCTTGTTTCATCTTATCTCATCTTATCTTATAATGTATATTAGGATTTGGCGTCGTGCAAATAAAACAAAAATAAAATGAATTGAATCCTTTTTTCACTCTTTTTTAAGATGAATTATTCCCTAATATTTCTCTTGTTTTATGTCAGTCCCTCAATCTGACCATAGGCGGCGCTCTATCACGAGAGAAGACAAGTTCCTTCGATGTCTCGGCGCTCTGCTGCCCGTCCTGTGCGGATCACAACAGAGCGGGTGCGGGGCTGGACTGGTCGGGTCTGTCCGCCTGTGTTTGGGTGTTTTCAGCTGGTGGCTCCTCGTCCTCGGATCCGCGGCGTTCAGGGATGTTTCAGACTCGACGTCCACCGGTGAGTCCACGTTTCTACTGGCACGACGATCCCGGACACATTGAAACCATGAAGAGTATTGCTATTGTAAAGTTATCGCAGCTAGTTAGCATGGGAGGCTAACGTTAGCCGGGGAGAGCTAGCCGGGGCTAACGTTAGCCAACTCGTAGTTCGACCGGCTGATTGTCGCGTTCGCTGTGAATGAAAACTGTTTATTTGTCTTCGCTTCGTCTCATTAAGATGCAAATGTCGCTGTTTAGCAACAAAAAAAAAACGCGCCGACACTCGATGCTACTAAGTTCGACGAAACGAGCTGAACGTCTGTTTCAAGCTGGACAAATCAAAACAAAACGGGTCTGAAGTCAGTTTGTGATTCTGCAGATCGGCTCCACTTTCTGTGTCTCATCGTCCAGGAAACACGTCGGAGCGGGTTTAACGCTGAAAACACGTCATCGGGACGCGACTGGAGAGAAGCTGAGACATGTTGGTGTTTACGTGTGAAAGCACAATGACAACAATTCCATGAAATGTGCATCATATACACGATCTCAAGGCTCTTCGCGTAGAAGGTCAAGTTCTCAATGTGTTATTAATTATTAATTGGGCGAGGATTACTCTAAACATGTATTTAAAATGGCATCGGTCTGCTTCATTCATGTTTGAATGAGAAGTGGTTGTGTTTTAGTCGCTGGTCGCTTCTGTTGAGAGGTGACACAGATGTTTCACCTCCACTGTCACTTTGTGAAGTTAGAGATGATTTTACTGTAGAGTTTCTGGGAAGATTAAAGTCAACGTTGGCTTCTTTTTCATTATATCACTCATAACTTGCTCATATTGAATATGATCTTTTTGAATAAATAAGTAGCCATGTATACTAATTAAAAAGTAACCAACTTTCTCTTTTAATATCATTATTACACATATATTGCACATTTGTCATGTGGATATTGATGCAAATTATTTTTGCAATGAATATTGACATTATTTATCGCTCAGCCAAACGTGAGATATTTATTTAAATAATCACTTATTTGCATATAAAGCTGTAACTAAATATATTTTTAATTTTACATCAGTGAATCAGCTGCTCTTGATTGATTGATCAGCCACTAAGCATCATATTGATTTGTTATATCGCTATTGCTATGCACATAATCCCGTGCACATTATCCGTGCACAATATCCCGTGCACATTATCCCGTGCACAGGCTCCGCACGGTGTCCAGGTCCCAGACTGTGCGTGCAGGGTTCGGGTGCAGGGCTCTGGCACTTCCGGACAGTGGAGTCACGCTGTCACGGTCTGATCACATGATCTGAGGAACGTGATGCTGCTGCTGCCTCCTCTTCCTCTCGCTCCTTCTCCTCTCGCTCCTTCTCCTCTTATCTCAGCACCGTGGCTTTAGACGGAGCCGTCAGTAGTGTCCTCTCAGCGGGTAAGTGTGGAGGAGACCCGGAGGTTTACTCCCGGTTCTTTACTCGGGTTATTAACGGATCATGGTGTCGGTGCGAGCCGCGGCTCCGGCGGGTCGAGTCCGCCGCCCGGTCGCCTCATGAGCGCGTGAGTCGGACGATCTGTATTTAAACTCACTTCGGACGTTCAGTGTGAAAGATGATGTGTGGACACTTTGTGTGTTTTAAAGAAACCTCTTCAGCTTTTGGTGCTGGCTTCTTTAAAAAAAAGTCTGTTTCCTGTTGAAGGAAAAACGGAAACTTCAGATTGACGGAATGAAACCATAGGACAAACATCATGGGACTGTTTTTATTCTACAGAAACCTATAAAACATGTAGAGTTTCAGATCGGGGACTTTAAAGATCGTTTTACATTCTGTGATTGTTAAACAAGTTTATCAACGTTAATTCATGATGGACCCTGGAGATACTGATGATAGACTGGTTATTACAGCTGATTTATTATAGTTTCATTTTTATGTCCACTGCCGATTGTGTAAACTGTGACTGCAACGTGCCGCTTCATGTAGCAGTTGTCATTTGTTTTGACCATAACCGATGTTATTAAAGACCTGATCTTGGAACTGACCAGTGACTGATGCTGGTCTGGAGAACCTGTCACAGTTTGATGAAGGAAGCACATGAAAGCATACACATTCAAACTGGAAGACAAGAAACACAAACTGTAAACTTACCTCATTCTTAAGATATGTATATATATATTTTTGTTTTACCTCTCTAGCAGGAGTAGCAGCAACATGGCTGCTGACGACAAGTCCTCGTCCTCGTCCTCAACGGAGTGGAGTGTGGAGCCGCCTGTCCTCTCGCCCGCCAGCCCCTCCCACCTCACCCACTTCAAACCCCTGACTCCGGAGCAGGATGAGCCTCCTCTGCGCTCGGCATACAGCTCCTTCGTCAACCTGTTTCGTTTCAACAACAAAGGTCAGGGATGCATGTCTACACAAACACACACGATGACATGGAGGTTGCCCCGTTGTGTATCGATATTCTGGTTTGGTTATCCTGTGTGAAAGTAGAAGCTAAACTGACCCTAGACACAATTTAGACAGATGTGGAGAGAGTGGAGTGAGAGTCAGAAAAAGCAGCTAATCGCTGATTAGATTGTGGTGGCTCAGGAAGCAGAGCACGTCATCCAGTGGTTGGAAGGTCGGTGGTTAGATTCCCGGCTCCTCCAGTCCTCAAAGTGCCCACGGGCAAGACGAGGAACCCACTGACTGTTAAATAGTCAAGTTCCTGCTGTGACGTTTGAATACACTGAGGAGTGAGTAAAACTCCTTCAGGTATTTGACGAAAGGTTTCAGGACACGAAAAGTAAATAACTGAGCCTATTCGCTGTGATGTTTAATGTTCAAACAGCCCAGTCAGCCCAGTCCCAACCCAGTCAGGAGTCACCTGCACAACAAGACAAACCTGGAATCACACATTTCAGGACATGAAGGATTCAGCTCCAAAACTTCTCCTTAGTGTACAAACAGAAAATCTTATAATAAGATAATTTGATTTGATTCACAAACAGAGATTGTTAAATTAACATTTTCTGTATCCTTCAAATATCATTTACGATGGGGAAATATCATTTTATGAAGATTTGGTAATAGTCCCGACTAAAACTTTACAACATGTACAAGTCACAGTAAATGTTTAACAATCGCACACAAAGTTACCTGAAGCGTCGTCATACAAAGCTCACATTCTCACAAAGAAACGTTTTATTCATGTGCAGGAGATTGTGTTAATATTTAAGAGGCACATATTTCCTTGTAGAGGAACTAAAATAAAAGTAGATTTGTTGACATTAATCCCTGATGTCTGCCGTTAGTGAAAAGTGAAAAGTGACCTTTAAACTGAGTTAAGTTGTGGTACTGAATTTAACAGGGCAAAACTATATCTGTAAATCTTGTAATGAGACAACTCACTGACTTATTCACTGTTTCCAAACTTCAGGCAGTGTAAAGAAGTCAGGGACAATCAGCCACAAGTCTTGTGAGGTCATGTGATTTGAATTGCCGGCCTGGGAGCCACATGACTCGTGAGTTTAGAGTCCTGCCGCCACAGTCCCGCACTCTGAGCAGCAGCCGTCATCACAGCATGGGGCCCTGAATGTTGTAAACCTCACAACGCTCCTACAGATGAGATCACAGGAGGGGCTGAGCTTTCCTTTAATTACATTTGAAGGCAGATAAGCAAAAATATAGACTGTAAATAAATGTGGACGACTGTATAGTGGGAGGAAGTGGAGACGGCGTTTGCTGTTCGAAAGAAGCTTCAAGGCACTTGTAGAATTAAAGAATTTATAAATACTGTGTGTGTGTGTGTGTGTGTGTGTGTGTGTGTGTGTGTGTGTGTGTGTGTGTGTGTGTGTGTGTGTGTGTGTGTGTGTGTGTGCGTGTGCGTGTAAACAGATGAGGGACGTCCTCCCTCAGCAGCTGCAGACAAGCCAGATGTGCCGTCCCCTTCTCCCCAGTCAGACAGGAGGAGCTGGTCCACAAGCCCCTCCCACTCCCTCTACAGCTCAGGCTCGCACCGGAAACAACACGGTGACCACGTCAGACGCACCTCCACCGCCTCAGGTGAAACACACACACAGTACGGGTTACAGGCTTGTGCGTGTTGCAGAGTCGGCTCAAATAAGAAGCAGGTTTGTGATGAATAACGTTAACAGGAAACTCTTATTTTGTAGAGTTTCTAGTCCTGTCTTTCAGGTTTTAACAACTTATTTCGGCTGTTGTGGTAACAAGTCCTGCAAGGATTTACTGTATTTTATATACATAATCAAACTTTTTTAATATGTGTCTTTAAAAATGCTTTGCTTAAATGTGCCTTCGCTTCTCACATTTGTTCATCATCTCGTATTTGAAAGTTCTGAAGTAGATTTTAAGGCCCCTGTCACGTATTGAATGAACTAATCAGAGGCCACTGATAACATTGTCTTCATTCCTCACTGTCTTCTGACATTGACGTCAAAAGTTTTCCTACTCTTCTTAGTTTAGTCTCCTTCAGGTTTTTAATTTACACTCGACTGCAGAAGATTCTTAAGACGAGAGGAAAGCGAAGGGTTTTATTCATATTCATATTATTTATGAGGAGGATGAATGCGTGTTCAGGCTGTAACGACCGTTCTCATGTCTTTTCTGATTTCAGTGGATTGGCCAGGTGAGGGGCCTTCTGCACTTTGTTGTTTTTCTTTTAGCTTGACTATAACAACTCAACCCCACTCAAACCGTGTTGTGTGTCTGAGTGCATGTGCGTGTGTGTGTTCTGATATTTGCGTTGTCAATGCAGTGCTTTCTCTTGGTCTTTGGTTTGCCCTGATGTTTCCACTCAGGTACTAATGACTGGAATGATTTGTCATGAATGATTTTGAAGCTAACAAAAATTATGCTCAACATGTTTTTGTTCCTCGGCCAGTTTTTTTTTTTTTTAAGTGATCATGTGTTACTTGCATCATGTGTTACTTTTAATACACATTTGCAACTTTTTGCCCAACTTATTCATAAGATGAGGAAGTGCGTTGTCAAATGTTTGTCACTGAGCTGGCGTCTGTAAAAGCGACATGAGGAAGACGACTTCAGAGCAAGTCTCCAATTTATCTAATACAAGCATTTGACAAGGCAGCAGGATGGATTGTAAAGAAAAAGTGAAGTTAGTTTATTTATTTGTGTGTGTGTGTGTGTACATGTGGATGATTCCAGACGGCAGCAGGAAAGCAGATGCGCCTCTAAGCAACCATGACCCTCGTACAGCTGTTCAACTCCGGACTGCACTGAAGAGGCTGAAGGAGATCATGGAGGGAAAGAGCCAGGTAGCGAACTCTTTGTCCTTTTACAACTCAGACTTGTTTACGGACGGGCCGTCGTCGCTCCACGTAAACCAATCCCTGCCCTTACTTTTCACCATCGTGGTTTGTGTCTCGGTAAGTGTTGTGTATAAAGAAGTCGATTCCTGGTGCCTGGAACTGGAGGGATGAACACAGATCTTTTAAAAGTTATTCCTCCGTTTAGTCTTTTGATGATTGTGATGGACGACCAAACACGTCAGTTTAACATCTTCCCAAAAGTGTTGATTGAGCTTTGGTAGCTTTTTTTAATTCATACCCAACCAACCTTTCAGCGACTTGTCCTTCTCTGTGTTCACTTATGATACCAGAACATGAGATACCAGTGTGTTGTAGTTGTGTTGGAGTATTTTGTAACGTATGTAATGTATAAGTGATCATTATTTAAATCCATGATATGAATTTCTTCTGTAGAATATTTAAGAATGTGATTTTTCTTGTCACGATGTTCTTTCCTGCACGGGGGTATTTCCAGAGTTTCCAGATATTGGTTATAAACCTGTCATGGGTCATTATCAGCTAATCCGATAAGACTGAAGTTTCCTTGTCCTCTTTAATGATATAAAACAGGACAGTAACAAGTGGCATCATTCTCCCTCTTGTTCGTCTCCTCACATACACACTTCTGTTCTTGTAATAAATCTCAAACGTGGATTCATCAGACAATAGGACTTGTTTTCCAGTCGTCCACCGTGAAATGCTTGTATAATTATTCAGGCTAACTCGACCTCGTTTCCCCTCCTGAGACGTGATTTAGAAACTGGTGCTCGAGTTTTACTTTTCTATTTCTCTGGGAACTTAATTTTTCAACTTGAAAGTCTGAACTAAGCTTCTGTGTTTGTTCCATTGATTCCATCTGATCTGGTTAACTTTGGTTTCACGTTGTAATTTAGAGAAAATGTGACCTTTGGTCTAAAGGACTTAAGTTGGCTTATAATTAATATCTAAATATTTCCCACTTAACTTCTTATGTTTGTAAAAGTTTCTGGAGCCTGAAACCTTTTGAGTTATTTCCAAGTTTATGTGAAAATATAAACGATTTGAACATTAGTTGTTATTGTTTTGCTCTGTAAGGATCTAGGGCATTGTGATGCACTTTGTGTTTCATTGTTTGTATGTTTTTTGTTGTGTTTTATTATTGATGATATTCATGTTATTCTTCAGGACAGCGATCTGAAGCAGTACTGGATGCCAGATAGTCAGTGTAAAGAGTGTTACGACTGCAATGAGAAGTTCACCACCTTCCGCCGTCGCCACCACTGTCGACTGTGCGGCCAGATCTTCTGCAGCCGCTGCTGCAACCAGGAAATCCCCGGAAAGTTCATGGGCTACACGGGTTAGTGACGTATTCAAGATCAATACTGTGTCATAAATTAGTCTGATTGGGTTCATCCCCCGTCTTCTCTTCGTCGTCTCTCTGACTTGGTCTCTGTTTATCCAGGGGATCTACGAGCCTGCACGTACTGTCGTAAAATAGCCCTAAACTACGCTCACTCAGCCGACTCGGGCTCCATCGGAGAGGACCTGAGCGCCCTGTCCGACTCTCCCTGCTCCGTGTGCGTGTTGGAGCCCAGCGAGCCGCGGACGCCGGTGGGGGGGCGTAAGTCCAGCAGGAACATCTTCCTCGAGGAAGACCTGACCTGGCAGAGGTGAACACACACACACACACAGACACACAACCAAAATCAATACTTAGTTTAGTGATTTCTTCACAGAGGTATTATCATGTTATTATTTTGTCATGGAAACACGCTGCCCTCATCTTTTTTCCAGTTTTCACCAGCTGTGCTCTCGCTCTTTTCTCTGTCTTGATTTCCAGCTGTTTAAAACATCTGTGTGTGCTCTGTTTGTACTGGACCCTGTGCATGGTTAAGACACAGAATCATACGATGACGGCTCCGTGTCATAAAGAGAAGTTCACTCTAAAGGCTCATTTATGCCTAATGTTAGATACATATAAGGAAATGGACGGAGCCTTCTGTCCCTACTCGGACACGGATGAAACCCAAAAACAGAAATAAGACGTGAGGTAAAAAATCCAACAATGACAACTTTTTGTGGAGAGACTTTGCAAGTTGGTAAGAAACTACAGGCGTCTTTATGATGCCCAGACACAGGGACCAACAAAAGAAGACTTGTGATCTAACAGGTCAGAGACAAATTAATAAATAACTTTTAAATCACACAAACTTTAAGTTACTTATTGACGATACAGTTCATTAACCATGCACAGAATAAAACAGGCAAACTGTTAAATTAAGCTTTTTAACCCCACGCCTGTTAGGCTGCTGTTGTTTTGAATCAGTGTGCTCGCTGCTTATTTTATCTGTCAACTTGCCTCATAGAAAACTGTATCCTCTCTCTCTCTCTCTCCTGGCATAGAAAAACTCCCATTGGGATGAGAAAGAAGTGAGTCTCGCTGTTTGTTTGATTCATTTTTTCACACCTGCCTGTGCTTTAGCTTTCTGTAGGTGAAGGCCGACGCTTTCCACCTCTGTAAAGACCAAAAGCTTTTCTGCATGCTCAAATTCACTGACTGTAAACCTGACGTAGAGGAAGTGCAGCGCAGAGAGGACACCAGTCAAAGTGTATTTGTGTCTGTGTGCGTTAGTATGATTCACCAGGAGCCTCAGAGCAGCGGCCTCACTTCCAGACTGACAACTCTACAAGAGGACGTCGGCAAATCGCCCGCGAGGAAGAGGTCAGGTGCTGCTTTGGGTTGGATTGTGAAGCTCAGTGACCGAGGACAGTCAAACCAACAGGTTCCCTGTTTGTCTCTCCCACAGGTCGGCCAGTGTGACCAACCTGTCGCTGGACCGCTCTGGCTCCTCCATGGTGCCGTCCTACGACAGCTCGGTCAGCCCCCCCACCAGCCGAGCCTTGTCGGGCACCAAGAGCGGCACCAAGCTGGACCACAGTGAGGAGGAGAGGAAGATCCTACTGGTGACGGCTGTGTTCCTTCTTTCATCCTTTTTTTTTTCATCTCGATTTATCCACACAGTTGTTCAAAGTTGTCATTTCTTACAGGATTCCTCTCAGCTGAAGGACCTGTGGAAGAAAATCTGCCACAACAACACGGGGATGGAGTTTCAGGACCACAGGTACTGGCTGAGGACCTACCCCAATTGCATTGTGGGAAAGGAGCTCGTCAACTGGCTGCTGAGGAATGGCACCATCTCCACGAGGTAGGATCTCACTGGACAAACCTATTCTACACTGTACTTTAGAGTTTTCACTCTTTAATGATCCAGTAGAGTTAATTTTCAAGAAGTCTTTTTTTTTTTGGGGTATTCCATTATAATCATGACAAAGAAAACCACATGTGAGAAACTGAAAACAATGAACTTTGGCATTTTGATTCAAGAATTACTTAAAGTTTTAGCTTTGTTTGTCTATTTTCACATGAGAAATAAAAAGAGGAGGAATAAATATATCATCATTAGTGGCGTCACTCACGCGTCTAATTGATTTACAAGTTGAAAGCTGCTCTTCACCTTGTGTTTCCTGCTGATGTCTCTGCGTCGCAGGGCCCAGGCCATCGCCATCGGCCAGGCGTTAGTGGACGGGCGCTGGCTGGATTGTGTCACCCACCACGACCAGCTCTTCAGGGACGAGTACGCTCTCTACCGCCCCCTCCAGGTTTGAACCCTTTCCTGATCAGCAAAATGCCGTGCACTCTGGGAAACGAGACGTTTAATGTCTAAAGCTAAACACGGTTAAACACCTCTCACATTCCAGAGGCAGTGGAAACAGTTTTACAGTGTTCAGGGAAGTGAAATGTGCTGATGGTGACGTGGCTCCGTCTGATCTCTAGAGCACAGAGTTCTCCGAAACGCCGTCTCCAGACAGCGACAGTGTCAACTCCCTGGAGGGACATTCAGAGCCGTCCTGGTTCAAAGACATCAAGTTCGATGACAGCGACACAGAGCAGCTTGCAGATGAGAGCGATTACACGTTGCCAAGTATGTACCTCACGTCTCATGCTTTACTAAACTGTGTTTGGTTGGATCGTTGCTCTTTGTCTGCAGGTTTGGCTTTTGTGGATCAAAATCCCAGTAGCTGCTCATTTTTAAGACCTTACAAATTATAGAGAAACCCAACAGTTCCCACAATGAGCGGCACTTTGGCGACTGTGGAGAGAAAAGACTCCATCATTAAGTGGAATAAACGTCTAGAACCAGACTCTCTTTCAATGTGAGAAAGAGAAAGAGAGAGAGAGAGGATGGAAAAAACATGTGACATGCAGTGAAATAAATAAATGTGGGTTCACTGACCCCGTCACTGTCCAGACTCCGCCAGCCCCAGCAAGAGGACGTCTGTCAGCAGTTTCCAGTCGGTGGTGGACAGCGACTCCGCGGCCTCCATCAACCTCAACATGGAGCAAAACAATGTCAACTTCCACATCAAGAAACAGTCCAAATATCCACATGTACCTCCTGCTACTGAGCAAAAAGGTATTTAATTTGTGGGTCCAGCTGTGTCCAGGTCGCTGTGCACACGTCACTGTTACTACGCTGCGTCTCACGGTCAGATATCTGTGTGATCTCTCTCCTCTTTCAGCCGAGTTCGTCGTGTCTGAGGACGGGGGACAGAACATTATCATGAGCGATGCTTTCATCAAGGGTAAGAACTCTGCATTTCCTCGTGGATTTTATAGGAGGAGAAACTTGCAGCCATTAAAACCTGCTTCTGCTCCGTGACTCATTGTTCATGCAGAGTCTCTGTTCAACCGTCGTGTGGAGGAAAAGGCCAAAGAGATGCTGTTCACTCCGCTGGGCTGGCACCTCAGCTCCCTGGACCAGCTCCGAGAGGAGAACGGAGAGAAGAAGGCCATGGAGAGGCTCCTGTGAGTGGAGACACTGGATATACATTTACATTTATCTGTGTACAATTGAGACACAGTTCAGTTCAGTGGGTGTTGGTGGGAGTTTTGACCGATGGAAAAGGGTTTTTTTAAAGTATGAAAACCTGTTTGTTGTTCAGCTCGGCCAACCACAGCCACATGATGGCGCTGCTGCAGCAGCTGCTCTACAGCGAGTCTCTGTCTCTGTCCTGGCGGGACATCATCGTCCCCGTGGTCAGACAGGTCGTCCAGACAGTGCGGCCTGACGTTCGCAACTGCGACGACGACATGGACATCCGACAGCTGGTCCACATCAAGAAGGTCGGGAACCGTGTCACTGAATCAGTCGAACTGTCCAACTTTAGTCTTGTGTCACATTCATTGAGCTGTTTTCAGAATAGAACTGAATCTGTTTACGTGCTGTAGATTTCTGGAGGCAGGAAGTTTGACTCAACAGTGGTGAACGGCTTCGTCTGCACCAAGAACATCGCCCACAAGAAGGTGGAGTCAGCGTTCTTCTGTTCGGTAAAAAATTTATTAAAATATTCTCGCCCGCCATTATTGAATATAACATCCTGTAAACAGATGAACGCCTACATCAAGAACCCCAAGATCCTGCTGCTGAAGTGCTCCATAGAGTATCTGTACAGGGAGGAGACCAAGTTCACCTGCATCGACCCCATTGTGCTGCAGGTCAGTGAGTCGGTCTCAGTCAACAATACAGCACAGAGGAAACAACCGGTTTTCTTCTGGTTTGTTGTTGCATTTGTTTTTCAAATTTTTTTTCTTTCTCATTAATTCTCCCTCAGGAACGAGAGTTTTTGAAGAACTATGTCCAGCGCATCGTCGACGTTCGTCCCAACCTGGTGTTGGTGGAAAAGACGGTGTCCCGCATCGCTCAGGACATGCTGCTGGAGCACGGCATCACCCTGGTCATCAACGTCAAACCGGTCAGTTCAGCCCTCGAGCTGCAGAAGTCCCGCTGTTCAAACCTGATATTAACATCTGTGTGGACGATGCTCATCTCTGTGAAGGATTTTGAATAATTGAGCAATCGTAAAAGATGACATGAAGCAACGCCCTGGAAACTGTGATCAGTCTGAAGAGAAAAGCCCTGAACTGTTTCTAATTCATCACGGAATGAGAAAGACTTTTAACTCTTTGTCTTTGCAGAGAAGTTCTGGACCTCAGCTGATTGTTAATTATCTCTTATTCCTCTTTTGTTTGTCCAGCAAGTCTTGGACAGGGTGAGTCATATGACGCAGGGAGACCTGGTGATGTCCATGGATCAGCTGCTCACCAAACCTCGTCTGGGGACCTGCCACAAGTTCTACATGCAGCCCTTCACCCTGGCCAACAGTAAGACCAGTATTTACACACTCGACTCTCAGTGAAAGCTGCTGTGACGTTAACACAACACGTCATTCTGTGTCCGTCCTTGTAGACGAGGTGAAAACTCTGATGTTCTTCGAGGGCTGTCTTCCTCACCTCGGCTGCTCCATCAAGCTGCGCGGCGCCTCAGAGTACGAGCTGGCGCGGGTGAAGGAGATCATCATGCTCATGGTGTGTGTGGCCTACCACTCGCAGCTGGAGATCTCTTTCCTCATGGACGAGTTCGCCATGCCGCCCAGTTTGGCCCACAGCGCCTCGTTCCCCTGCCTGCTGGAGAGCGTCTCTGCAGAGGAGGAGGCGGAGGAGGCGAGCGGAGGGAAAGAGACAAACGGGGAGAGTCAGGAGAAGATGTCCGGGAGTGAAGACTCTTTCCTGGATGGACAACCCGTGGAGGACAGGTTTCTCTCTGAGGCTCTGTCCAAAAATGTTGAGATGGACGGTCTTCAAGACGCACTGAAAACAAGATCACCCCCCTCTATGAACATGGTGACAATGATCTCCTCGCCGTTTTCCAGTCCACCTGCACCTCCTCTCTCCGTGTCCCCTCCCTTTCTCATGGAGGACGACCAGGACATGACGCTGTCGGACACACTCGTCCCCATGTCTGAGGGGGATACGAGGGAGGAGGGGAGCCTCTTCAAGGAGGATTCGCTCAGTATGGAGGACGAGGACGGTTCAGAGACGCCCACTCCTCGGCTGTTTCGAGACCCCCTGCAGGACGACACCGGGATGTATGTGGCCGAGCAGGTGGCTTCGTTTGACGACCGTCTGAAGTCCATCTCCGTTGTCTTCAAGCAGGAGCTCAAGGACATCATCCTGTGCATTTCTCCCTTCATCACGTTTAAAGAGCCGTTCCTCCTCATACCCGCCGGCATGAACTGCCCCAGCAGGGATTATTTTCCTGAACAGGTACCAAACTTTGCTGGTGTTCAACTATTCGATTTACAGGAGGAACCACTTCTCTGAACTGTGTTTTGTCTCTGTCCTGTAGGTCTACCTGTCTCCTCTCCTCAACAAAGACCTGAAGGAACTGGACGGCCGTAGAAAGCGTCAACTCCTTAAAGACTCCGCTCCTTCCTCTCTGGTCGGAGGTCAGACCAATGGCAATGCACCCCCCAGGCCCCTGGAAGTCCTGCCCTGTCACAGTCTGACCAGCACCCGCATCATAGAGCAGCTGAACGGCAGCCAGGGTCTGGCCAAGATGCTGGCGGACTACAGAGCGAAGGGAGGTCGCATCCGGCAGAGGGAAGCCACCGACCCCTTCAGCAGCGTCCTCCTGCAGCACCCTCCTGCCAGCGGCCAGAGCAGAGCGGGGGAGGCGCCGCTCAAAGCACCGGTGAAGGCCGACGGCGAAGAGGAGAAGCCGAGTAAACTTAATGATATGAGCTGGGCCCCCAAGGTGAGCGGAGATCGAATCAATCAAATACAAATTCATCAGTTGTCATAATCCGCTGGTTCCTGCTTCTCAAATCGGAGGATTTTTTGAGCGTGTAGTTTTATTTTATGTTTATAAAATACAAACATTCCCTGGTCCCAGCTTTTCAGATCTGATTTGGTTTCATATCACTGTAAATGTACAAGATACAGTTAGAGGTCCCGTTGGGGATTAGTTTTATTGTTTCGTGATGTTAACAAACCCTGAACTGAAATGTGTCTGTGGCAGCGACTGGTTCTCATGTTTCTGTCGTCGTCCTCAGCTCGACTGCCTGAACCCGGTCAACCATCAGAGACTGTGCGTCCTCTTCAGCAGCTCCTCCGCTCAGTCCAACAACTCGCCCAACCCCTGCGTCAGCCCGTGGTAAACGCTCCGCGACCGAAGGAACAATCTCATATCTTGTTTTTAACGAGTCGTAGTCACTGATTTTATTGTCAACAGGATCGTCACCATGGAATTCTACGGCAAGAATGACCTCTCTCTGGGGATATTCCTGGAGCGATATTGTTTTAGGTAAGACGACGATAGAAGTGCACTTTAAGATGAATTTGTATTAATTGTTCCTTAAAAAACATAATTCTATAATGTGAGATTCCAATGTTTTCTCCAGGCCGTCTTACCAGTGCCCCAGTATGTACTGTGAGACTCCCATGGTGCACCACATCCGCCGGTTCGTGCACGGCAGCGGCTGCGTGCAGATCGTGTTGAAGGAGCTGGACTCCCCCGTACCTGGGTATCAACACACGATCCTCAACTACTCCTGGTGCCGCATCTGCAAACAGGTCAGGAGACGCTCCCGAAAACATACACGTAAATATTTTATAGTATTAACACTAATTTAAATTGTGAATTGTCTCCTCCTCTTTCAGGTGACTCCGGTCGTGCCTCTGTCCAACGACTCGTGGTCAATGTCTTTTGCCAAATACCTGGAGCTTCGCTTCTACGGGCACCAGTACACCAGGCGAGCTAATGCAGAGCCGTGTGGACACTCCATGCACAAAGATTACCACCAGTACTTCTCATACAACCAGATGGTGGCGTCCTTCAGGTTGGTCAGAAGAAATGTAGTGATCTCTGGTTTGTGGCAGAAAGTTAGATATGAACAAACACAGAGAAAATAAGATTTTAAATCTACAGTTAAAATCACCAGGAATTAGTCTGGTGTTTTCATTTTATTCTTTATTTTGATCTCCACACTGTGGTCGCTGGTATTTAATCCAGAAAGCTAAATATAAGGATCAGTAAAAAGCTAAATGAACACAGAAAAAATGGAGAAAGAAGAGTTTACAGTGAAACATGAACAGAAACAGTCAGTAATTTAAAGGGTTTTAAAACCACTGTTTCCTGTTTCCCTCTCAGCTACTCTTCAGTGAGGCTGTTGGAGATTTGTCTTCCTCGTCCCAAGATCTTCATCAGGAACATGGGACCGTCCAAAGGCAGCCTGCAGCAGGACCTGAAGGACTTCTCTCTCAAGTAAGTGAAAACCATCGAGCTCATCGGTCTGAATTCATACAAACACGTCGAACAACACTAGTAATAATTAACCTTGATCAGTAGAACCTAGTTTAACATCAGCAACGTGAAGAGATTTAATTATAACGTGTGATTCTAGAGGAAAGACGACAGAGAAGAGTTTATCTTGAGTTTAATGTCACATCCGCTCGTCCTCTGCTCTCCCTTCAGAGTGACTCAGGTGTACTTGGCCATCGATGACCGGCTCACGTCCCTCAAGACCGACACCTTCAGTAAGACGCGAGAGGAGAAGATGGAGGACCTCTTCGCACTCGAACCTTTTTAATGGAGAGCCGGTCCAGACACTCCTGTGGTCTGACAGTATGTCCTAACCTCTGGGTGTGTGTCGTCTCACTGGGCTGGTTTCTGTGTGTGTGCAGATGGAGGAGGCGGAGCTGCGCAGCTGGATCGAGAAGCTTCAAGCTCGACTGCAGGTTTGCGGCGTGGACTCTCCTCAGCAGCTGCAGGCCGTTCTGGAGTCGCTGGTGATGAAGAAACAGGGTCTGTGTGAGATGTTACAGTCCTGGAACAGCAGGTCAGCATCGACACTTCAAAGAACTTTTATTTTAAGATATGAGGGTTGTACAGCATCGTGGAATAATGAATTCGCCCCAGCAGGAAGTGAACATGTGTGTGTTTGTTTTAACCTGAAACGGGTCCGGCTGCGTTTCCACAAGTCTCGTGTTTCAAGGGCTTGAAAAACAATATCAAAACTTTGTCTCTGTCCCTTTCAGGCTGCAGGACTTGTTCCAGCAGGAAAAAGGCAGAAAGCGTCTGTCCGTCCCCCCGAGCCCGGGCAGGCACAGACAGACGGCCGCTGACGACAGCAAGGTCAGTACTGCGTTCGCTGACCGGGTCCGAGTTGTTTCCTTAAAGATACCGTGTGACCAGAGAAGCTGGATCTGTAACGACGGTGGAGGAGTAGAGGAACGCCGTCCGACCAGAGCGCCAGATAGAATTCAGGTTTAATGTAGTTTGATGATATTTATTGTTGTTCTCTTTGTTTTTCTCAGAGCGCCCTGGAGTCCTCCCCCCGTAACCCCTCTCCTGTGGTTCAGAACGGAGATAAAGGTGAGGTCGCTCTCTCAGACCGAATCAGATCCCGGTTTCATGTTTGCACTAAGCTGGTGTTGATCCTGACTGTGGTTTATTCTCTCGTTCAGAGGACCGTCTCCTCAGCGCCATGCCCTCGGCCTCCACCTCCTCCCTGCTGCCGTCACCGGGAGACCCCGGAGCTGAGCCTATCACGCCCGGTCCTTCCTTCCCTGAGCAGGACTCTGTCAGCCTCCCAGAAGGTGGAAGCTTGGATTCACACAAACATAAACATCACACACACATCTCTGGTCTGATGATCTGTGCATCTGCTTGTTTTCAGACGTGTTTGACGCACACTTGCTGGGCTCCACCGACAGTCAGGTGAAGGAGAAATCCACCATGAAGGCCATCCTCGCCAACTTCCTGCCTGGCAACAGCTACAACCCCATCCCCATCCCATTGTGAGAAAGCTTTTTAAATTCAAGCAGAAAAAACTGAAACACTTTGACAGAAATGAGGAACTGTGTGTATAAGAATAAGAATAAGTATTAAACAGTTTGTGTCTGGACTGTCACGTGACCTCTGTCCACAGCGAGCCGGACAAACACTACCTGATGTCCGAACACGAGCGGGTTCCCATCGCCGTGTGTGAGAAAGAGCCGAGCTCCATTATCGCCTTCGCTCTCAGGTGACTCCTCCCTCATCTCAGTCCGTCTCTTTTTTAAAATCAAATGGGATGTTTTCCATTTCTCTCACATTTCTAGATTTTTCTTTCTCACACAACGAGCCACATCTAGTCTGTCAACAGTTTTGAGATGACGACGATTTGGTTTACATTTCAAACTGTGTCCCTGTGAATGTTCTAATGTTGTTGTGTCATTTATTGTTCCAGCTGTAAGGAATATAAAACGGCTCTGGATGATTTGTCCAAGGTGTCGAACGCAGGAGGGGACGAGGCTCCGCAGGTCGTCAGGTAAACAGGGTTCTCGTGAAACTCCTCAGACAAGAACATGTTGCAGGATCCAGACAGAAACTCCGATGATGTGTAAACAGCTGTAATCTGTAACTTGAAGGTGATCGGATGAATCTGTGATTTGAAGACTTTGTTCTCTGGGAAGTTGTAAAAAACAAAAGTCAGTTGCAGCGCCGGTTGAATCGTTTCTTAAACTACAATGGAGAGAAGTATTTGAATTGTGTGTAAAAGTTCGAACTGAATCATCATCAGAGGAGATGTTCTGATCGTAGAACAGTCGAGTCCCAGTCGTGTTATTTCGATCTGACGTGACGTCTGCGATGTAAGAATCAGTTTTCTGTCTCAGTGCGGAGAGTCGGGTGAAGAGCAGCCCGGCTCGGCCCGGCAGCGAGTCGGCCTCGTCCCTGCAGAGCCGCAGCAGCATGGACGCCGACCCGCTCAGTAAGTTCTGCTCCAATAGAAACTCACACCGACTGTTTTACCGTTGAAGCCGATCAGTTAATGTCGTTTCTTGCAGAAGAAGCAGATCTGAGCGACAAACAGAAGAAACAGACGTTGAATCCACACATTGAACTTCGTGAGTGTTCTTCTTTTTGATTTTGGTTGTTTCTGGAGTTCTTCATTAAAAAACCTGTTAACCTCTCGTCTGGCGCTGAACTTTCAGAGTTCTCTGACGCCAACGCCAGGTTCTACTGCCGGATCTACTACGCCGAGGAGTTTCACAAGATGCGCGAGGAGATCATGGAGAGCGACGAGGAGGATTTCGTCCGCTCGCTGTCTCACTGCGTCAACTGGCAGGCTCGGGGGGGGAAGTCTGGAGCCGTGTTCTACGCCACAGAAGGTCGGTATCGAAACGAGTCAGTTTACTGTACGTTGATAAGATTCAAGTTATATATTTTTTTTTCCAGTGTTTGCAGATTTACTGTTTCCAAACTTTTAAACATTCATATTTTCCTCTTTTCTCTGTGTAATATTGTTGTTACTTGAATATCTGAGAATCCTCTGCCTGTTGTTTGGTGACAGAACTTTTTACCACATGTTATAAAAGTATAGAAAGTTGAGTGTTCTCCTGGTCCGTGTCTCGTCAGACGACCGGTTCATCCTGAAGCAGATGCCCAGACTGGAGGTTCAGTCCTTCCTGGACTTTGCTCCTAACTACTTCACCTACATCACCGGAGCTGTGCAGCAGAAGGTTTGCACTTTACATCCTCATCATCTGGACGTTACTGCCACTCTCTAGAACTAAACTTTTATTTCTTCTCGCTCCGCAGCGGCCGACCGCGCTGGCGAAGATCCTGGGAGTTTATCGAATTGGTTACAAAAACTCCCAGAACAACACGGAGAAGAAACTGGATCTGCTGGTGATGGAGAATCTCTTCTACGGACGCAAGATGGCTCAGGTGAGATCCTCAGTGCCACGAATCTGTTGAACACACGTCTGTGGAGATCAAGTTTCTTTTTACCAGTTAAACTTCCAACATTTACAATCTTGAGGGTTAAAACCAGTTTATTTAGTAATAATATCTTTAAAAGTATCACTTTTAGCTTCATGCGACATCACATCCTGCATCTTCCTCAATCTCTCTATCAACTTGGAAAAAGTTCTTCTTCTCTCTTTGCTTTTACATTTTGCTGTTTTGTAAAGTAACGTTAGATTTTCTGGTTTTCTTCTCAACTTCCTGTCTCTCCCCCCCCCGCAGGTGTTCGACCTCAAGGGGTCGCTGAGGAACCGGAACGTGAAGACGGACTCGGGGAAGGAAAGCTGCGAAGTGGTTCTGCTGGACGAGAACCTGCTGAAGCTGATCCACGACAACCCGCTGTACATCCGCTCGCACTGCAAGGCCATCCTGCGCGCCGCCATACACAGCGACGCCTACTTCCTGTCCAGCCACCTCATCATCGACTACTCCCTGCTGGTGGGGCGGGACGATGCCACCGATCAGCTGGTGGTCGGGATCATAGGTGACCGAAGTCCGACACGTTGCCATCGTGTGGTTGTTTTACACTCGTCCTGTTTTTGTCTTTATCGTTCAGTAATCGCAGAAACAGAAAATAAGTTTGTGATTTTATTTTTCCTGCAGATTATATCCGGACGTTTACTTGGGACAAGAGACTGGAGATGGTCGTCAAATCCACTGGAATCCTGGGAGGTCAAGGTCAGCGCCACTTCCTGTTTCTAAATCCGTTGAATATGTAACGTTGGGCGTCTCTTTGAGTGTAAGCGTCTCTCGCTCTGCCTCTAACGTCCTCGTGTGCGTTTGCAGGGAAGCTGCCGACCGTCGTCTCTCCGGAGCTTTATCGAGCTCGTTTCTGCGAAGCCATGGACAAATACTTCCTGATGGTTCCGGACCACTGGACCGGCCTGGGCGTCAACTGCTGAGCGGTGCGTGAGCGTCCAGAAACACAAACACACACACACAGCTGCTCCCTCTCACACTCTCCACGCACAACACTCGAGGAACCAGTAACGCAAGAAAGACGGAGAAGAAACCCGGAAGCAAACTGGACTCGACCAGAACACAGCACAGAATCATTCCACAGAAGCAGAACCGCTCTGCAGCCGCGGCATTATGACGATTTAAAATCGGGTTTTAAAAAACGGGGTACGAATTCTGGAATCATCAGACTTTAATTTATCCGTTTGTCGAACTGTTTCATCTGAAATAGTTCAGTCCTGTGGTTTAAGTTTGATAAAACAAACTCATTCATGTAATTTAAAGTTTGTAATTGTACAGAGATGATGTGACTATAAAATATTAACACTGAAGATGTCCTGTTTATTTTAGTGATCAGATATGATGCAGTTTTTAGTATTGATCAGATGTTTGGATGTGACTGTGTGACGAGAGCTTGGTTCTGATCGAATCTCCAAATGTTATTTTTCTTTCTTTTAGTGTAAAATTAAAATCTCTTGGTTTTGATACTTTGTCATTTTGTGACTATTTGTTCATTATTTTCTGATTTTGTTTTATTTACCAAAACAACTGATCACAAAACATGAAATTAATTCATCAATATTCAAAATAACTTCTGCTCAACACGATCACAACCGCATGAGTCAAATTAAATGAAATACATTTTTCTAAATGATGGAAAATAAGTTATTTTTGGTTTGTTCTGACTTTAAAAACCATTATTTTACTTACTTTTATCACTTGAAGTTATTTTATTCAACAAGTTGTGACTTTTACAAATCGTCCATTTTTGTGCCTTATACTTTTTGACAACTTTATCAAATTATAAAACAAGTAAAAACTCGTTTGCTGCAGCTTCAATACTTGTAATTAAAGCTGCATAATTTAAAATAGAGAAATATTTGAATTAGTGGCAGAACCTTTTATAAAAGCTGTGGAATCCCCCCCCCTTGTTTATTTGTTGTCTAAAGACGACTGAATAATGAAAAACTGAATTTAAATTTTAGAAAATCAGCCTCAGTAGAAATAAAACTCTGACGAGAATTAAACGACTCGTACGATTCAGTGAAAAACAAAAGAACATGGACAGAAAAGATTTGTATAATCGACCAGTTTATATAAAACAAAGTGTCGCTGACCAACAGCCCTCAACATGTCGTACTGCATCAGGAACTGGAAAGAAACTCATCAGAGACGTGACGATTGTCAGGACTGGTGAAGCTCATTAATAATTAATAATTAATAATAATACTGGCAGACAGATTCAGTCTCAGCAGGGACAGTGGAGCAGAAAAACACTGTGCTTCTTAACATGTGTCCATCAGACGTCAAAGAGTCGTTTCACTGCAGCCACTTCAAAATAAACTCAGTTAATATTCACACACACACATCGTTTAATAACTCAAATTAAAAAAAAACACTGTTCGTATTCAGCCGCTCAGGATGGAGACGTCACTCTGTGCTCGTGTTTTTCATACAAAGCTTTACGTCGACATTATGTACAAAAGGTTTTAATTTCATATCAGTACCTAAATTAACACAAACGCACTCGACCAACTGAAAAGAATGAGGCTGGAAAGGTTTCCTGTTTTTCTTATAGTCAACAAATCCTTCAAATCTCTCATGTGTATTAATCTGCAGCTCAAAACAAACCATAAGGTCTGCTTAAAAACTACAAGTCCCATCTGCGTGGGGAATGTTTTATGCCTTTAAAAAGTTAAATTACAATTTTGTGAGGTTTTAAGATTTCTGTCATTAGAGAACAAATCGGTTTGTGACGTCTGTTTTGATTTGTTGAGATTAAGATAAATTCAGAAAAGCATCAGCATTAAAGGACAAACTCCTCAATCAGCACCGCTCGGATTATGAAAAACTGTTTCACCAAAACTACAAAATAAAATGATCTCGAGTGGCAGCGAGTTCAGGTTTTCAGGTTTCCACCAAAGATTCGTTATTTTCAGGATTCACTCGAATAAAAAAAATGGAAAACCTAAACATCACTTCGTCTGAACGTCGTCGTCTCGACTCCGGAGAACGAACTGAAAACACATTTATTTCTCATCTTATCTTTTCGTATTTTTCCTCAATTCATTATTTTGTACTTTTGGTGAACGTGAGAATCGACTAACACACGTGGTAAAAGAAACCGTGATGGACATCAAGGCACTGGACACGTTGGAGACGATGGCACGTAGCTGGTGGACAGACGGGGGGGTGGGGGGTCAAGGCCCTGTGTTATTCTACATTTAAGTGCTGGCAGCATTTGTACCATCATGTTTGATTTGATCATAAATAACAACAATGAACTTGAGTTTGGTCTCGTGAACGATCTGGGTTTTGTGTTGGGGGGGGGGACAGTTCACGCTGCCCGGGCGCCGGCTCCCCTGCTGGACAGACGTGTGCACGACGGGTCAGGAAACAAACATGGGGTCGGGACAGTGCACGAGGCCTTTTTCAGGCCACAGGATAAAATGCATAAACTCGTCTGTCCGTCACGTCTGCACGAACCCTGTGTTCATCAGAGGGGAAACATCCCAGTTCCCTCGTGACATCGTTTCTCACCCATGATAAACAAAATGATCCAGAGCGTCGTCGTGGACGAGGAAACAAGTCGAGGATTCGCAGTCAGGCCAAAATCTGCCTCCCTGTCATTTCTACGTCAAACAGAGAGGGAGACATTTACCAGAAGTTTCACTCTGTAGCATCGTTCACGTGCGTGACACAAAGGTCGATAACAAATTAGCATGAATTTAAAACTAAGCACCACTTGTAATTTGGTCTCGTATTGTTTCCCACAGTCCGAGCTCATGTTTTTTAAGATTTATTTAAATTTGACGTTTGTTCCGAAGCTCAAGATCAAATAAAAACATTGAATACTGAATCTGGAAACTGAAAATGTTTGAAAAACGACTGAAACGATTCATCAGTTATCAACAGAGCAGCTAATTCATTTCTGTTGATATGAATTTCATTGGTTTTGATTGTAAATCTCATGGACTGTAATGAAGATGAGAGTGAAATGGAAGTTTAGTTTAAGCGGATCGACCCAGGTTCATCCTCCGTGGACCTCGAGCGTCTCAGCGTCTCAACCCTTCGTGACAGTCGAGATCTTTTCAGTCCGAAGTCACAGACGTGTGGAGAAGACGTGAAGGAACTGGGATGTTTTCCTCTTCCCTGAAGCGGTGAACGTCTCCTTCCAGCCTCAGCTCGTCACAGTCACACAGTAAAATCCCACTTTGTGCTTCAGTTGTTAAAAGAGTTAAAATCGAGCTCTGCTGCTCACGAACCTTCTCGCGAGTGGAAGTCAAATATTTGGTGCAACGACGAGCTGAACTCATAAAAAGGTTAAAGTTACATTGAACGTTCCTAACGATCTACTTCATTTTGTACAAACAGTTTAAAAATGGCTTTTTTTTCTTGACTTTTTCTTTTTTTTTTTTTAAGACAAAACGAGTCTCTGCGGCTCTGAGCCAATCAGAGACTGAGTACCGAGGTCGGTTTGGATTTAAGCACCCGTGAGGAGAAGGAACGAAGCGTGTTGGTGGAACATGCAGGACCAGAGTCCAGATCCCAGTCCTCTTCAGCCGGAGCCGCTCGCTCCTCACTCCGCTCCCATCTGCTTTTTTTTTTGTTCAATATAAATTTGTCTTTTTTGGAAAAAGGGCACAAATAAAAAAAATGATGTGGTCGTTCCTCCGACCTGAAGAAGATTCTGTACATGTTCCCGTAGAAAGAGCAGAAGAGTCAGACGCTGACGTTTGTCTCAAACTTTCAATATTAAATCAATACGAGAAATAATCACATGAATTAACTCCAAATGATTCAAATTATTAAGTTTTGATTATTTTTCATTGATGCATCAGTAATAATATTTAAATGATTAAAGATCTGGGGCAATTTAATGTTGATTAAACATAAATATTGAATTGTTTTTAAAAACTAGCATCATTATTAAAACATGAAGTGAGCGACACAACATAATGTTTTTATAATTTGTAGTTATTAGAGTTGTTATAGACGTCAGTGGGATTTTGAGTTTTTATTAAAAATGATACAAATCCTGGAAATTCCAGTTTCCGTTCGGCGCCCTGTGACGTTATGAAATAATTTGAAGTTATTTTAATTAAGTCGAGTTGAAATACTTTCCAAATTATTAAGTTGTATGTTTTCTCTCAGTTATTCATGTGATTATTTCTTGGTTTAATATTGGACATGTTGCTCCGTGTCTTCTCTGCGTCACCACCAAGTCTCCACACGAAGCGTCGCCATCGGGGGTAAGAACGGTCAGGTGGAGGTCGGAGGGTCGAGTCGGTCCGGAGGGTCAGAAGGTTTCCGAGTCCTCCGAGTCGTTCTCTGTGGTTCCCTCACTGGAGGGTCTGGAGGGGTTCCTGGGGCTCCGAGGGGCCCGAGGGCCGGGGCCCGGGCCGGGGCCTTTTCCTGCCGGGTGGGGCAGGTGCCTCAGCAGGGCGCCTGGGGACGGGGCCCCGGAGCTGCAAGGGGAGCAGAAAGGCATCATGGTAGCCAGAATGAGAGCCAGGCAATCAGCCACCTCTCTGCTCGGAGCGCAAGCCAGAGCGGGGGTCAGACCTGAGGTAGAGAGACAGAGAGAGGGAGGAGGGAGGGAGGGAGGGAGGAGGGAGGAAGAGGAGGAGACGTGGACGAGGAGGAAGCAGGGAGGCGAAGCAGGAGCAGGAGACAAAGGGACGGAGCAGCATTCCATTAGAGTTCAGCCAGCTGCCGTCGGGACGGGAAACAAACGCGTTCTGATAAAGTCCAACTGAAATCTCTTCTACACACACACACACACACAACTTCCTGAAAACTAAAATACTGTCATGTGGATTTTAAATCTATATTTCTAAGAAGGACGGAAATAGAGTGTTTGAATATCATCAGAAACAGATGAAAGACAGAAGAAGAGTCGAGTGTTTTAGTGACGTTAGAGAAAAGAGGATCAGCAGATGTTTACAGATGTTTACAGATGTTTTCATGTTTCATTAATGTTCTGCAGTCGAGCTTCAGCTGTGACGTCAGCTCAGAGAGAAGCTGCAGGATGACACGTGACAGACTTCTGCTTTATGCAGCATTTGAGTTTTTAAATACACCAGACATTGATTTTTGCTGAATGCAATGAATAATGAATTTCTACTTTTACTTTTTACCCAAAATAAATACATGTAAATTTCAGTTGGACTTTAAAGTATCTGATGACACAGGACGAGCAAACAAGCAGCACAGAAACAGTTTCAATGAGGATTCCCACATTATCACAGTTTAGTCAGAACTGGTTTAAAACACGAGACTATTTATTAGATTCTGAATTTAAAAAAAAAGGTTTAAATGGATTTAATCCATTGTTTTACTGTCGTACATAATTAGGAGAATAAAGTGGTAATGTTACAAGAATGAAGAATTGAGGTTACTTGTCGTTTTACAGAGAGAACATCAGAAGATCAGTCGACGTTTTCTCATTAAATTACATTATTCCCGTAATATAATGACTCAATCATCAATATGACTAATACTCTCTCGTCTCCTCCTCATTTCCTCTCAGATAAAATGTTCCAACGCATTTTTTAAAATCCTTTGACCTCCATGACCAGTGGGAACCCTCTTATTCTGAAGATTCATTTGCAGAGCAAACAGAAACAAGAACGTTTCATTAGTGAAGCTGAGTTCATGCCGACCAGACAGCGACGTGCAGCTTTACTCTAAAAGCAGAGAATCGTCTGGATCAGGGCCGAGCGGCGGCGTCCTACCGTTCTCATCCACCGTCTGAACGTTGGCTCCTCGGGACAGAAGCTCCTGCACCGCCTGCTTCAGGCCGCTGCGCGCCGCCAGGTGGAGAGGACTGTGGGAAACGGACAAGTGAAACCAGTTCTTACCAGTGAAATATCATCACACTGTTTCTGCTCCTGCGGCTGATTCCACATCTACCGGCTCAAACTCTTATTTCATAAAGAGAAATAACACTTTCGTGATTTGGACACTCACGTCTGCAGCGCTGCGTTCGTGGCGTTAATGAGCGAAGTGTCCGTCAGTTTCTCCAGGATCAACATCACACAGTCTTCCTTCCCCTGCGGAGAGAAGACGAAGAGTTACAACCAGCTCTGAAGTCGAGGGACAGGTCGGATGGCAGTGTCGCATCAGCGGGTTTTAAATAAGTGTTTCTTCCTCGTTCTAAAACTGTCATTTATAGTTGTTTATTAATCTCTTTATCCATTTTCTACAGGCTCAAGTCAGTTTTAATGATTAATTCAGGATATTATCATCAAATATTGGTGATTAAACCTCCATGTTGGAGAAACTCAGTTGGGAAGAGATGAACGAAACATACACGTCCCCTTGTGGACACTTACATTACTGCAGGATAGGTGCAGGGCCGTGTTGCCATCTTTGTCCGTGGCACTGATTTTGGCGCTGGCGCCGGTCAACAGCACATCTGGAGACAGAAAACACACATGAGCTGCAGAATACTGGAGCTGAGTGATTAGAATAAATCAGCCAACAGAAAAAAACGTGTCTGTACCGAGGACCCCGACTTTGCCCTTCTCAGCCGCCATCATCAGTGGCGTGCGACCTGATTGGTCCACATCATCGACGGTCACATCGTGTGAGAGCAGCAGCTGGACACAGTCCACGTGACCCGTGAAGGCTGCGGCGTGAAGAGGAGTCCTGCAGGAGAGAGGGAGGAGTGAGGGACGAAGGTGGAGGCACAGTGATGATCAACACACAGACGCACACAGGACCCACCTGTCCTTGGCGTCCTTGCAGCCGGCGATGTCTGACCCCATGGCCTCCAGCAGCAGAGACGCACACGGCTCGTGGTCGTTCACCCTGAAGATGTGAACACAGGAGTTCACCGACTGGTGTCAAACAGGAACGACACTAATAAAGTTTGCTGATGATTTATTAACGCGTGACTCACACAGCGCAGTGCAGCGGCGTGAAGGGGTTTCCATCGATACAGCGACAACCTTTCTGCTCCAGCAGGACCTCGACACACCCCTCCTGACCTGCACACACAAAACACACGTGTGTAGTAAAGAGTCACACAACACTGTGTGTGTGTGTGTGTGTGTGTGTTAGTGGACACTGACCGTAGTAACAGGCCCAGTGCAGCGGCGTGTATCCGCTGTGGTCTCTCAGCGGCGGCAGGGACGGCGGCTCGGAGCAGGCGATGCTCAGCAGCTCGCTCAGCCAGGAGGCGTGTCCCCGGGACGCGGCGAGGTGGATGGGCGTGCGACCCCGAGAGTCGCCGAGTAGAACGGAGGCTTCCTGCTCCAACAGACACTGGATACACTCCTCCTGGCCACACAGCAGCTGCACACATCATCGACGTCAGCGCATTATTGAAGAAGATAAACAGGACGTGTGGTCCCGTCGGTTTCCATTTTTTTAATTTACTGCATTTGTTAGTTTGCACAAACTTTAAAACCTTAAAAATAAATTGTTTTAGTAGAAATCATCTGGTTTTACGTTGCTTCTCTTTCCCAAACTTCTGTGAAGCTACTGGTTCACATCACTGACTGTAAATAAAGATGGACGACACGACGTCAAATCATCTCCATCAGCTCAAGATAACAGCGGTACGTGGTGGAGACACGTCGTCCATCTTTATTTACGGTCTTTGGTCTGGACAGACAGAATTTGTGTTTCTTCTTGAGACTTTGATGTACAAGTCTGTTCGACCCAAAGACCTTTTCAACACACGGTTTAAAACTCACCCCGAGGTGCAGAGCAGTGAGGCCGTGGTTGTCCGCCATGTTGACGCTCGCTTCCCTCTCCAGCAGCAGCGACATGGCGTCTACGTGACCTCCGGCCACCGCCAGCATCAGAGGAGTCCTGCAGACGAGGAGCAGGCGGTTAGTGTGTTTGAGAAACAGGAGCAGGAGAAATGAAACAGAGGGACGATCACTCACTGTCCCTGAGAGTCGGCAGCATCCACAAGCTCTGCACAGTCGGATTCGTCCAGCAGGAGGCGCACACACGTCGTATGACCGTTCATCACTGCAGTGAGATAGAGAGAGAGAGAGGGTGCAACAGAGCGAGAGGCACAAACAGAAACTTTATTAATTGTCAGATAAAACGTCAACAAACAAAAAAATGATAATAACCAGATCTTATACATAGTGACAAAGTGTCTTTTAAATCTAGTTTCAAAAGTTTCTTATAATTAAAAAGAAGAAACCGAATCGGATCCGACCCAGAATTCCTGAAAGAGTAGGAAGTTGGTTTTCACATTTAAAAGAAGAAGAAGTTTTGGGAAAGAGGAAAAATAACATAAATGTGAAAAACAACATGGTGGTCGTTAACGTGTCTGATTCCAAAACATCAATCTGCTGCTAAAACCACATGAAGCTGAACGCACCTGCCAGGTGGACGGGGGTGCGTCCGTGCTGCGTGTCTGTGGTGCGCGGCGACGCCCCCTGGCTGAGGAGGGTGTGAACGCAGTCAGTGTGGCCCCGGAGGGCGGCCAGGGCCAGGGGGGTCCTCCCCACCTCGTCCCCCTGGTCCACCTCCCGCTCCCCCTGCAGCAGCACCTCCAGAGCCTGAGCGTGGCCGTGGTACGACTGCAGGAAGACACAGACCAGGAAACAAACCATTCAGAGAAACGTGGTTTACGTTATCTGATTTTATACTTTTCGTTTGATCGACTCTTAAAGCAACATCTTTTTTTTTTAGCCTTACTGTTGAAATAAATACATCTTACACTACGCAGGAGGAAAATGGAGGAAGAAGAAACCTGAAGCTTTAGTCTGAGAAATCTGATCATAAACATCGGAACCTCCCAGAGAAAGGAATCAAACTTTTAAAGTGAAATCATTTCTGGTTAAACCTTGGAGCTGGTTTGAGACTCACAGCGAGGTGCAGCGGGCTCCTGGCGCTCGGAGATTCAGGGTCGTCATGGCGACTGTCGTCTCTGTCCAGCAGCTGCGGGTCACAACAGGAAAGTTTGATTTTCTTATTTTCAAATTATTTTATAATATCATCAAATGATGGATGATAAAACGAGTAAATAATAATCTCTGCAGGTTCAGATGTTCCTAACGAGTGATGATTAAACTCATTAAACCCACGATCTGCATTAACACCTTTTTATTTCATGTTCAGTTAACAGTGTTGTTTTGGAAACAGCTTAAAACTTTAAGACGCTTTGTAAAAATGATTTTAGTCTCATTTAAGCGTGAAGATGATTCCAGGACACGAGGCCCTGGAATGCGTTTGCGTGGTCTGAAGCGAAAATGGGACGAGAGCAGATGCAGAGAATCGCCTGAAGTCACAACAACACAAACATATTTCACATATTAAAAACACACATATTTCCCCCATGTGTCCTGAGTGAGTGGACTGACCAGTTCCAGACAGTGCCTGTGTCCGTAGGCGGCGGCGTAGTGGACCGAGCTGTAGCCCTGCTTGTCTCTGAGCGAGGCCGTCGCTCCGCTCTGCAGCAGGAACTCCAAACATCTGGAACACAAACGTGTCACCGTGAAAACAAGATGGAGACTCAAGAGCCGGCAGCTCACATGTGCTGAACACTGACGACATGATGAATTAAACATGTCTCTGTGCTCGCTCGCTCATGTCCGATCAGTTTAATATATTACATATCCAACACACACACGTTAGGACGAGTGGGGATCGAGCTCATGAGACGATCAAACCAAAGATCGACCATCATCGATGAGGTTCGTTGATTATGTGGAATCAACTGAAAAACCAGTTAAAATGTGTGTGAACTGATATTCAGGTGATTTGTGTGTCAGGTTCGTGTTTCTATATTATTGTTTTTAGTGTGTTTATGTCTCTGTTTTTAATTTCTCTGGCTCTGTATCACACACACACACATTAGGTTGTCAATGGACTGGATGATTTCTGCAGATGTGTAATGATTGTGTGCACAGAGAGAGATTTTGTGATAATCAATCACAGCTCGTGAAGAAGAACAGATGAATATGTCTTCCTCTCTCTCTCAGACTCAGACTCACTGTGGAACATAAAACACATGAAACATCTTGTTTCGTAAAATAAAAGTATCCTCAGTAATTTCCTCAAACATCCGTTGAGCTTTGTTACTGAAACCTGCGTTTAGAACTAATTTCTGTGGTGGATTGATCCCACTTTTATTATTAGGGCCCGAGCACCGACGGTGGGAGGCCCTCTTGAAATTGTAAGGATTATTCTTATTATAGTGACCCAGATGAATTGGCTTTTTGAGGCTTCAACATGCTCAACTTCTTACCAAACTTTGCAGAAAATTAGAAAGTGGTGAAAATGTACGTATTCTGGAGTAATTTGAAATGGGCGTGGCAAAATGGCTCAACAGCGCCCCCTGGAACGCAGCCCCTAGGTTTCCCTTTGACCGATCTTCACAAAAATCGTAGCCCAGGTGTATCGTGACCAGACAAACAAAAAAGACAGGAAGCCCGCCATTTTGCATCTTCCACTTGGATGTATTCCTCCTCATCCACTTACTGCAGCCATATCAAACTGTGGCAAACGGGTCTCAAGATAATGAAGGCATAAGATTACTGTGACTTTTCGTCAAACGCCATAATAGTGGCGTGGCGTCAAAGTTCATCAACTCGCCGTGACACACGAAATTGCTGTAACTTCAGTGTTCGAGGTTCAACCTCCCTCAAACTACATTTGTGTATCAACACTCCCCCCCTGAAAATATTCATATGGTTTTAAGGAATTATTAAGTTATTTTGCCAATGGGCGTGGCAAAATAACTGACTAGCGCCCCCTAAAGGGCAGCCCCGACACCACGATTGGCCGACATGTACAAAAATCGATGGGGACATGTGTCTTTTCATAACAAACAAATAAGTCTCTTGGATAGATATGCTAGACCAAACAGGAAGCCCACCATTTTGGCTTTAGTGGTATATTTTTATACATATTTTTTTCATTTTTTTTTTTTCTAGGAACAGTACAACAACAGTACGGCTTTTTTGTGCCACTTTGTATATATGAATATATATACAAAGTGGCACAAAAAAGGCGTTATGTCGGAGCGTTATGGAACAACACAACAGGAAGTCGCCTATTTTTGACGTTACACGTTCGACGTTTAAATGACGTCATCTCAAAAACATGGAGATTTTTTGTTTTTGCCCGGAACAGATCAGTCTGTGCGTAGTGATGCTGACAGCGCTGCACGTGATGGCGTGGAATGTAGTGCGTGATTAGTGGCCGTGGTTCGGAGCCGTTTCTCCCGGTCCCCCCCCCCTCCGCGGCATAATCAGTACAACAACAGTACAACACTGCCATCTGGTGGACAAATGCGGAAACTGTAGAAACAGTCTGTCTCTAACAATTACTATAATAACAATGATTTATAACAATAATATCTAAATTCTTACAACATATTTCATTTAGATTGAAGTTAATGTTGGCTCTTATTATTA
The DNA here is from genome assembly GCF_022539355.2 of Hippoglossus stenolepis. Taxonomy (NCBI): domain Eukaryota; kingdom Metazoa; phylum Chordata; class Actinopteri; order Pleuronectiformes; family Pleuronectidae; genus Hippoglossus; species Hippoglossus stenolepis. Next base: position 2,206,847 of record NC_061495.1, on the reverse strand, counting down.
TTATTATTCTAACCCAAATGATTTGGCTTCTTGATCCTTCAACATGCTCAGAAGTGGTGACAATTTAATCTATATTGACTCATCGTCACAGCGCCACCTGCTGGCGACAGGAAGTGACATGTTTTATACTTTGATGCACTGCTCCTGGCTGCTTAACAATAAACAGCTCAAATGAGCTGAGACACGTCATTGGACCATGGTCAGAATTGTGACATTTCCTCAAACCGTGTAAACATTGCGTTGCGGCGAAGGATCATCCTTCGCCAAAGGAGACGATGTTGTCATAACTCCAGTGTGCATCGTCCTATCACCGCCAAACTTCTGTCACATGATTATAGTCCAAGGCTGAACAGCTCTATGTGTCAATATCTCCTCAGTGTCATAGCGCCACCTACTGATTCACCATGAAACAGGAAGTACTTTGTAAATCCACTCTGCATTATCCAACCGCCCCGAACTACTGACCTATGATCACAATCCTGACCAGCTCCATTTATTAATATCAGTGCAGGGTCATAGCGCCACCTATTGATCAGTGTGAACATTGATTTGTTGTAACATTGTCCAATTGACACAAAATTGCTCACGCTACATCAGAGCCCCAAAACGCATTTGCAACGCAGAGACATGCGCTTGGTCATTGATCGCTCTCTCCACTAACCGCAGCAGGCTTCAAAACGCATGAGCTCGGGCACGTTAGTGCTACAACGTAGCCCTAGTTGTATTGTTTTCTAGTATCTATGGAAGCACGTTTTACACACACACACACACGGTAAATATTTATGTTTACATATATATGACAGGTGACAAGACAAGTGACTAAATTAAGTATAAATACACTTGTCCTGTGTTCTGTCTGAAACAGCTGTTGTTAGTGTGTTGTACAGTTTGGACGCATGTTTCTTTGTGTTTCTTTCAGTGTGAACTCACAGTCCGGCCTCTTTCTCTCTCTCCGCCTGAACCCCGTCACTCTCCGGCTCCAGATTCACACGACGCCTGTGGAACAGAGGGTAGAGGGGGGGTAAAGAGGATTAAATCATTAACACAGTCAAACTACAAGTGGGAGGAGTAACTCAGGGTTTCAGGGCCGAACGCTGCATCGTAAACTTCATAGTTGTCGATGCAGTTACCGTGGAAACAGTGAGGTGTGATATGTAGTAACAGTGACTTTATGTTGTCAGTGAATGAATTCTTCCACTTCTCACCTCCTGTCCAGGTCCGAGGCCGCAGCGTAGTGCAGGGCAGAGCGCCCCCACTGGTCGGTGACGTTAATGGCGGTGCCACAAGCCACCAGCGTCTCCAGACACTGGTAGTGACGACTGGCGGCGGCGTAGTGAAGAGGAGTCCTGAGGAAGAACAGCGGGAGTCAGGGTCAACTCGTCGGTTTAATAACTCTAATAGTACAAAGATCATTTTCATTATAAATTTATCTTGTGTTTATCCTCTCAAAACATTTTTAACATTTATAAATTTAGAATATTTTCTCATCAATTCTAACTTAAACAATGAGGATATATTTTATATAATTATACTTGTGTTATCTGTTAATAGATCAGCAGCCACTTAGTGTTTCACAGGACGAGTTCCAGATGAACAATTATCCAGTAATCAACAAATTATCTGAACACCGACACTGTCATGAACAACAGTTTTAACTGGAACATATTTTCTTTCACCTGCCACATGTGTCTCTCCTGTTGTGATCTCCTCCACTGCTCAGGAGCAACTTCACACACTCCACGTTACTGCACACACAGAAACACACAGAAACACACAGACACTTCAGACTATAGAACAATTAGAATGATGCACCACAGTTACTGTTTATTATATATACACACATTATATTATATAATATTATATATATACACTCCACCAAGGAGGTTATGTCTTCACCCCTGTACATTTTTTTGTTTGTGAACAGGATTAGTTGTGTTTGCAATCCGGTGCAGATCTTTAAAAACAATCTGGATCTTGTGAATTTAAATACAGTTTCATCAGGGGACTTTTTCACAAAGGTCGTTTAAGCTCATGAAGTGATAGTGGGGGCTCAGTGAGCAGCTCCAGGGACAGTTGATTGGCACAGCTGAGACTAGTTGGCCAATCAACTGTCCCTGGATTCAAACGGCGGCAGCAGAGAGGAACAGAGACTGAGCGAGGTGGAAGCTGGAGGACAGCAGAAGCTCTACGTGAACACGGACCCTTTAAGTCTGTCTTCATGTAAAATATGCAATATGTATATTTTTCCCTGGAGTGCACAAACTTGTCATTCAGCCATGTGTCCCATAATGAACGGTGATGAACGGTTCTCACCCTCCGGCGGCCGCAGCGTGCAGGCAGGTCCTCCCCAGCGTGTCGGGGGTGTCGATCTGGAAGCCTGCAGAGAGGACCGAGTCGTTACACATTATGCTAAACCTCCGACCTGAGGGGGGCGGCGCAGGGAGGACAGAGGGAGGCAGGGAGGACGGACGGAGGGAGGGAGGGAGGACAGACAACACAGGAGGGGCAGCGGCCGGAGCGAGGAAGAGGAGGGAGTGGAGAGAAAGACAGGTGGACAGAGGAGGTTAGGAGATGCTGGTGCGTGATGAATAGACTGGACAACACATGCAGAGATGTAAGTTACAGACAGTAACTCATAAGTCATCATAAGGTCACAGATGATAAAGTGTCTATAAAGAAACTCAGCTTCTTCTATGGGAACTTTTAAGAAGTTTAAAAACTGTACCTGCAATAAATACAAATGTGCCATATTGTCCATCTTCATCATACCAGATGATTTTTGTCACATCGTGATAGTGATAACCCTCAAACATCTGTATTTTTAAGATGAAGGCACTGGGAGTAATGGTTTTAATTATTTATTTGGCTCTAATAGTGAAACAACAGTCTGAATGAGGCCGTTTGAAAAGGAGGAATCAAACTTTGTTCCTACAGAGGTGAAGTATCTGCAATGGGTTATTAAAATAAATAAAAAAATGATTTCATTGCCATAAAGCAACAGGAAAACTTTTCAGTAAGTGTCAATAAGACATTAACTCCTGGTGCAGTGGTGAAAACTGCAGATTCATCAAGTCAGAATATTGAATAAGAAACCCACAGTTTTATATTAGTTCATGTGAGAGACCAAAGTGAGTCACAGTAGTTTTATTGAATCTGCTTTGAGCTTAGCTTCATTTTTTATTTCACATAACACGTAGTGGTGAGTTTAAATATATAATAAAACAAGAACACAATATATCTGTGAGAACTATAACATCCAAACACAGAGAATTGTATTAGTATAAAGTTTTTTAGTCTACACGTAAAGTTTGTGCCTGAAATTAAGGTTTTAACATAAAACACTAAAAAAAACCTTTAGGATACGTAACTTTAAACTATCAGATATTAGCTGTGATTGTTTAAATCTGATCATGTCGAGCAGCTAACAGTTATTTACAGTTTGAAGGGTCAAGATCGATACAATATAATTCACCATATTAAATAACCATCACGTTGAATCAACACCTCTGATCAGTACAGCCTTCCTGGAGATGGAGTTAACCAGGTGTACCTAATAAACTGGCGGCTGAGGTTTCACGACATTGACCATGAGACTGGATCTACTTGGAACGACTCGGTGCCCCTGAGCGTTACCTGAGGACAGCAGCTTGCGGCAGCAGTCGGAGTGAGCGTTCATGGCAGCCAGGTGCAGAGGAAACATCCCGTGGACTCCTCGCCTGCGGAGGAGACGAAGAAGAAGAACAGTCTCGCTGAATATCGTTTCATAAAAGTGTTTAAAAACACATTTTTCCAGGAGTTAATCAAATCCAACCTGGTGCAGTCTGCTCCGCTGGTGATGAGCGTGTTGATGAGGAGCTCGTGGCCGAAGCGGGCGGCGATGTGAAGAGGGGTGTTTCCGTCCTTGTCCACGCTGTCGATCTCCCCACCTGGGAAAGATCACGTTCATTATTAAAAAAAAAAGGGAGAAAACGCTTCGAGTGTGTTTGAGAGAGACGCTGCACGACGAGGTCGCACCGTTCTGGATCAGGGTCTGAGAGCGAGTGAAGCGTCCGTGAACCGCCGTCATGTGAAGAGGACTCTTCCCATCGCGACTCTGACGAGGAAATTAAAACACACACAACCTTTTAGTTTTGAGTTTGAGGAAACGCGTGTAATAACAGTAACATCTTAGTTATTTCTTTACATTCATTTAACATCTACATTGATATAAAGGATATTGTTGTTTTTCTACTCAGCAGAATTAATAAAGTTAGATTTTAAGGTTCCATCAATAGATGTGACGATTCTGTGGGGAACTGGTTGGTGCTCGTGGAAATCATTAAACTGCGATGGGGGACAATAGTGGCACAAAAATACATGTTTGCCACAGGGTAAAAACCATAGGAGGTGAATACAGCCGTGTGTGTGTGGTCCATTTAAAAATCAATATATTTGACCCTGCACCAAAGTGTTTGCACTAACAGACCAGAAGAATGAAGAGGAGAGCAGCTCTGACTGCTCACGTGAGGAAGACGTCCCGTCGACCTACCTGGACGTTGACGTCAGCCCCGTTGTTGACCAGGAACTCCAGGCAGAGCGCCCCGTGCGTGGAGGCGGCGGCAAAGTGCAGCGGGGTGAAGCCCTTGTTGTTGGGCTGGCTGACGTTGGCGCCGTAGTCGATGAGCTCGCTCACGACGGCGTCCTGACCGTTGAAACAGGCCACGTGGAGCGCGGTGTTCCCGAAGGCGTTGGACTCGTCTATCTGTGGTCAGAGGAGAGCGGACGTGTTGTCACGGACACGCAAATATGTCCCAGTCAGTGTTGTTATGCATTTTTGTGTGTGTCTGTGTGTGTCCACCACAATAAGTGCTTCTGTGTTTGTTAAACTTTGACCATGTGCCAATTTGGGTTAGTGTTTGTCTTCACTGGGAACAAGTTTGAGTTCTGGACGTTCAGAGTGAAGACATTTTGGACAATTTCTCGGGAATGTACGTAAACAAGTGTCATCACACAATACGAACGTGTGTGTGTGTGTGTGTGTGTGTGTGTGTGTGTGTGTGTGTGTGTGTGTGTGTGTGTGTGTGTGTGTGTGTGTGTTCTCTGACCTCCACAGCCAGGTTCAGCAGGTGTTTGACCACAGCGATCTGTCCGCTGGACGCCGCCGTGTGGAGGGGGGTGTATCCCCGTTTGTCCTTACAGCTGATCTCTGCCCCCTGACTCACCAGCAGACACACCACATCCAGATGGCCTGCAGGGGGCGCACCAGAGAACAGTTCAGTGACTTGAATCACAGACGAGTTAACTGAAGCAGAGACTAAAATCTGTGTTTGCATATTTAACCACCAACTTTGTTGAGGACCCAAAAAGATATTAAAGCTGAAACTAATAATTAATCATCATTGCTCATTGTTTCCTGATTGTTTGTTCCAATAAATTGTCAGATTAACAAAGATGTTACTTAATATTAATATAATATATATAATATAATTAATTAATATTGTTTTATTGGCAGAATGTATTTTGAACTTTTATCGATAAATCAATCTCTGTTTATTTATTGTTATTGAATGAAGAATTTAATTTTCCAATGACGTTTTACTAAAGTTACTGAACATTAAGTCTGAACTGTACAAGATTCACTGAGCTGTATTCATCTGACTAATTCATTCACTGTACATATCCTCACACTGCATATTTCTATAAATTCCTTACACTTAAGCATTGCATGTTACATATTACTTGCTGATGTCGTTTTGACTCTTGCTGCTGTAATACTGCAAATGTCCCCCTTGTGGGTCTAATAAAGGATTCTCTTATCTTATCTTAAACATAATTTGCGAGACATTTGGTTTTGTCCTGTTAAATGTGTCGAACCACTTTCTGTGTTCTGTTCTGTCTCGTTTGTTCGCTCGAGCTCCTTCGGGTTTTCGGGGACTAACAATGAGCCACTGATTCATTTTTCCGCGCACATCTGCATCAGTCGTCTTCCAGGAAATAAAAGCAGGGTGTGTGAGATGCTTGTAACAAACTCCGTCTTTGTCTCCCTCACCCATGAAAGCTGCCCAGTGCAGCGCTCGGCCGTCTTTCTTATCGAAGGCGTTGATGTTGGCTCCTTTCGCGAGGAGGAGGTTCACCATCTGACAGAGAGAAGAGTAACAGATATTGGAGTTTGAATGATTGTAGCAGCAGGCAGAGCGTGTGCGACGCACGAGGATGGATGTGAGGATGTTTGTGTGTGGGTGATGCTCTTTATGTAACGCCACTGTAAACACATCGCTCGGCTCAGCTGTTGCATAAACACTCAGGAGGGAAAAGAGAAGCCGTCCATTCAGATTTCCAGAAATCTGCCCCCTCTCATTCTTAATTTTAGATTCAGCACATCCGTGAATACTACCTGCTGCGAGGAGTGTTTCAGAATGAAGAGCACCCACGTGTTTCCTTCAAACACATCACCTAACCACATCCACAGAGGAGGGACGCATCTGTTTATCGGTGAACTTCACCAGTAAACGCAGGATTAGCACATGTATGTTGGACCCAATGACCGAAACCAGAGGTTAATAGCTAGAAATAAGAGAAATGATCACATCACACCTGTTTTATCGTTTTAACAATGGCTCTCTTAAATTTGTATTATTATTTATTGATGACATTTAAGTCTCTTCATGGTCTGGCCCCAGGATATATCTCCTATCTTTTAATGCCCTATTTACCTCTGTGCAGCCTGTGATCTTCAGACGAGGCTCTTCAGGGCCCGAGGCTCTGGAATTAACTGCCTGAGGAAACAAGCCTGTTTGAGACGCTGTCTTCTTTCAAATCTCGCCTAAAAACCTACTTTTTTCAAAAGGCATATTCCTGAATTAACTTGGGAGGCGAGGTTATCATTGTTCCTTTCTCTATTGTTATTAATATTAATGTTTATTTACTTCCTTCTGTATTTTAACCACTTGTTTTCTGTGCAGCACTTATAATCGTATTATTATTAATAACCTGATATGTGTTCTTGTGGTTGTGGATTTTATTTCCTGTGCTTCTATTGCATCATATTGATAACTAGCCTGGCACGTTAGCACAAAAGCCGGTTATGAGTGTCCCAATCATGAAACTGATTGTTGTTGTTATGATAATTGCGCTGGGAACACCCGAGCGTTAACGCAACGCATACGTGTCAGCGTCACGCAGCAAAGTGGACGCTGTTCTGCAGACAGGATGCAGGACAAAACACTTCTGGTTGTTACTCTGCAGTACCTCAGTGTGGCCATTGAGGGCAGCGTGGTGCAGGGCGGTGCGTCCACCGCGGTCCGACACGTTGACGCTACTCAGCAGCGGGATGATGACCTCGGCGCACCGCAGCGCGTTGTTGGCGGCGGCGACGTGAAGCGGCGTCTGCCAGTTCTTGTCCCGAGCGTTTACGTCGGCCGAGTGACGGATCAGAACTCGTACGGCCTCCTGAGGAACAATCAAAGAGCGAGTGTTTGCTTTGGTTAAAAGATCACACAGTGGGATTCCTATCCTTTATCACATTAACGCAAACAAACGAATAAATAAATAATTTCAGACGCAGCCTTTGGAAGGTGAAACCATTAAAAACAACACTTCATACCGTCCTCCCCTGTGAACGAACTACACACCACCTCTAAACTCCGTCACTCAGTTATTCCAGCCATGTTGTTCTACCTGTTTGGACGGCAGGTGTAAGAAGGTTGCTGAATAATGACTTTGAACCAGATGACAAAGATAAAACTTCGGTATGTGGCAGAGCAGTAAGGGAGAGGCTGAAAACTGTTTACAGGTAAATATCACGAGCCCCATGAAATCTGTGTCCCACTCACTGCAAGGAGTCGTTGTTTTAGGATGGGATGTGGAGGTGTGCGTCTGTGTGTGTCTGTGTGTGTGAGTGTGTGTCTGTGTGTGTGCGAGTGTGCGCTCACTTCGCTCCGGGATGCCACAGCACGATGGAGAGGGGTGAGCCACATGTTATCTTTGGCGTTGACCCGTGCTCCTGCAGAGAGGAAAGAGGAGCGATGAACATGATGCAAAAACATTTCATTTAATCACTTTTGTGAACGTGGGTGAAAATCGTCCCCGACACATTAACTATTAGCTTCTGCAAAAACTAGTCAGCAGCTGTTTAGAGAGATTATCAGCCTCTGAAACTATAAACTGTTTCTGGTCCCTGTTGTTAATGTTTATTTTCCTCACTGGAAACAAATAGTCTTGGGGCTAAAGAGCCACAAGGACGGGAAGTTAGAGAGTCTTGTCATGGGATGTTTGTCAATAATTAATATTAATAGCAGGCTAATATTAGTAGGAATGTCGGGAATGTAGCGTTTAATAAGATGTGAATCTAAAACATAACAGGAAGAATATATCGTTTAAAATAACATCACATCTCCAGGGCTGTTTGAAAACGAGTCAGTGAGACGAGACGTGAAAAGTTAAAGACGCATCGAGGAGGCGAAGAGGAAAACGGAGTTTACCAGAGAGGATGAGGAGCTCGGTGATCTCGGCATCGCCCAGGAACGCCGCTGCGTGGAGCGGCGTGCGCTTCTCTGCATCCTGAGGGAGGAAGTCAGGTGGTTGGTGTTTGAATATAGAGACACAGGAAAGTTTTATTCTAAAAGGTCCTGTGGTTAAAGAGTGAGAGGAGGCGGTGGTGAAGTACTGTATTCAAAAGTATATCACCATCAAAACATGTTATCATATTTAATCTGAATGTAGTTATTAATATATATATATAAGAGGATATCACTTTATGATTCTATAGCTAGGGGAGGGGTCATTTTAACTAATTTACAAACTGTTGGTACCTTGTGAATTTCCCCCCAGGATGAAAAAAGTCCAATAATCATAATTTATTAGTTGATCACATTTTTAAAATTAGCCTCATTCTGCAAAACAAATGGAGTAAACACCAAAGTATTTTTTCTAGGACAGATGAGGGAGCAGAAATACAACAACACTTATTTGTTTTCAGTTGTGCAGAACTTTGTACTTTGTGTTAAAAAAGTTCTCTATAAATAAAGTGTTAAATCATCCCTCTTAAATATGATTGCATGAGTTCATACAGAAAAAGCTGAATTCCCCGACCATGTGACTGGGCCGACCTTCTCCAACTAAACCCGTCTCAAGTGGACAATGTTCAAGATTGAACACGAGAGATGGAGAGAGCGGGACAGAAGACCAGTCCATGTGTGGACATTGTAGAAACATCTGTACCCACATGTGCTGATGGAAACAAACACACACTCTCTGAACTTTGCCTCTTGACCTTTGCCTCTTGACCTTTGACCCTCCTCCTGCCGGGTACCACAGGAAGTGGAGGCTGAAGTTTCAGTTTAAGTGAATTCTGAGCAGAAAAGCTACTCGTGACCTGGATCAGAATCTGTACTTTATATTTTTAACTTTACATCTGTTCATTAATTAACATCTTGAGTAACGAGAAATGGATCACTTAATTACAAGATGTTTTTTCAGAGCTACAGGTATTGTCATGATATAGATATTTAGTTATTAAAGTGTAATAAAATGCAATTCTTCAGGTGGGTTTAAACTCATTAAGAGCGTCGTCCCCGAACCAAAGACAGATCCCACAGCTCTGTGTTTCCTCACCAGAGCATTGATGTCTTCAGACTTGTATATGAGCATACGGATTTCCTCAGGGTCTCCACTGAAGATCGCCTGGATGAGAGGCGGCTGGAGAGAGGAGAGACAGAAGAGGGGCGAGAAAGACGTTCAGCAACAAGCACCAGAGGCAACGTGTGAGTGACACACACACACACACACACACACACACACACACACACACACACACACACACACACACACACACACACACACACACACACACACACACACACACACACACACACACACACACACACACACACACACACACACACACACGCACGGATCTAAACGAGACATGACTTCACTACATGTTGGAGAGAGAATATCTCCTGGACATCACACAAGAGGAGAGCGAGCATGATCCTTATTCCCACGGTATGGAAGAGTGTGTGTGCGTGTGTGTGTGTGTGTGCGCAAGAAGCTCTGAACTTGACTTTAAGCTGCTGAGTTTACAGACGGAGCAGAGAGGGTTAGTTAATGTGAACATGGACAGGCCATGAGAAAAAGGGCCCCTGGGCACCGACTGAAGGGAAGAGCATCTCTGTGGTCGATTTGCATCAATAAAAATAGTTGTTTTGTGTCTTTTTCCAGGTAATTTTGCATCTATTTGCAGGTGTCATACTTCTGCTTTTACTTGTTTGTGTTTCTTCTGATTGACTTTCCAACGTGTAGTGTTCCGGCTCTGCTCCCTGACCCACTCTTTTAACTTCTTATATGTAGACAGGACCAAACAGAGAAACAGTTGCAGAGAATCCTGTGTAGATACAGATCATAAGAATAAGATGTCTGAGCAGAGGGGAGGCTTTAATGAAGGGCATTGTGTGGAGGTCGCGTCTCTGAGGCCCTTATTTTCTTTCATGGATCACAGATAGGAGATAAATAGAGGCCATAGCAACACAGAGCATTGTGGGTTTTTTATGGAGGGGAGGCAAAAAAAAACAACCTGCGGTGCAACTTCAACATGAGGGTCTTTAACATGTCAGTGACTTAAAGAGCAAGTGTTTATTCTCCAGCTCGAACTAAAGGGCAGTAAAAACACACATTTCAAAATGTTTTATCAAAGTGCAAAGTTAACAGTAAATTACCCGCTAAATGAAACATGAGTTTTTTTCTGTGTTTCTTTCCGTTAGTGTATTATAAAGATTTTTTATGAATGTAAAACTTCTGCAAAGTTAAAAGGCTGCCCTCCCCCACAGAGAAACACTGAAACACCATCAATGGTTCAGACTCAACCTCCTCGTCCACATTGGTTCTTTGAGCATTAGACCTCGAGCGTCTGAGCCTCTGCAGGGACAGAAACGTGGGCTGCAGGTTAGATCTGAATCGGCTCGAGCCTCACTTCACTTCCTGTGTGTTTCGTGTCACCTCCCGCTTCACTTCCTGTTGCACAGTCACTTCTTCTCAGAAACAAGAGAGAGGAACCGCAGAGCAGCTTTTCACTTCTGCTTTAAAAACAGCCCAGAACGATACCACTTCCTCATCTGATCTGTGTTTCACCTCATGAATTCAGCTCTGGTCTAACGCCACTTCACGTCTTACCTCTTACTCCTCGGTAACAGGCAGCTTTACACGTTTGTATCCGAGTTCTGCTTCCGATACCAAATCATATTATTTTCACAACCTATTTCCCACAGTGTGAACCTGCTGCTCTATTTATTTGATAAAACGATTTCAAACGATTTCAGAAACAGGGTCGATATCATTTCAAACACAAAGCCTCCAAAGATACATCAGCTACAGGGGAGAGTGATGGTGGAGGAAGCGACTCTCCCGTCTTCTCCTGGTGATCAGGCAACGCTCAACATTTACACTGAAGTTTCAAAGCCGTTAATCTGCGACTCAGGTTTAATCTGCGTTTACTTGAGCTGAGCTGATAAGAGAGAGAGAGAGAGAAAGAGGAAGGACACACTTAAGTGTAGAAGTAGTGAACGAGGAGAGGAGAGTTGTGGGGGGTTGCTCCTTTAAAAGAAGCAGCTGACACTTAGCAGCATTTGGCCTCTTCAGCTTTACTCTCTCCTTGCTCCACATGCACTCACTAACTCACACAGACACACACTGAGCTGGCCCCTCGTCACAGTGCTGCGTCTGTGATCAGGGAGCTGGGGAGTCTGGTGACGGCACAAGAAACACAGGAGGAGATTTAAGGAATGAGTGAGAGTGTAAGAGAGTGAATTCCAAAACTAACACAACTGTTTGGGATCATCAAGACCAATAAAACGGTTTAAATAACACAAAACTGATTCAGACAAAACCACCTAATACTTGTTAGGTGATGATGCGTCAAATCTGTTTATTTAAAGACCTGATGAAGATGCTTTAAAAAGACGTCGCTCCTCCGACTAGTATCGATTATATTTCAGAATTTAAATTAAAAAAGGTCTTATAGGGTCAATTTTGCTCACATTTCCTATATGACGAAATTCATTCTGCTACTGCGTGCTGATTGGTCAGTTAAGGATCTAGGACTGATTCTGACAGGACAGGAACTTTGTGAGCGCCCTCTACACAAGAGAGTGGGAGTTCTCCTTATTTTAGAAATTCTCTGGCACACAACAGCACTTGTAGTATATTTCAGTGGAAGTGTAGTTTTTTTTCCTCTAGTTGCACAACTTACAGATTTATCAGCCAGGCTCCACCAGCAGATTATCCAACAATATCTCAAACATAAGAATTCATTGTTGCACCACACACACACACACACACACACACACACAATAACATCTCTCCTTCACCTAACCAGTGTCACACAAACCCAGTTAGTGACCAGTAACAATGAACTGTTTACAGCAAGGTCACCTCTGAACCAGCACGTACAGATTTCCACTTCTACCCTAAACAAACTTCCTCCATCAGATTAGCCTGGTTCTCATTCCACAGTCTCTCGAACACACACACACACACACACGAACATGCAACACAAAAAACGTCATGTGCCTCCAGCACATCACACAAGAGAGCTTGATTTGGTCTCACGCCTGAGGGGACAGGCCTGTAACCGGCTCGTCTCCTGCAGCCTCGGAGTCCACGACGCACTTCTGCCGCTTCTCCCGTCAGCGAGACGCTAAATCTAAACCGTCATTAATCCTTCTCTCAATAAGAGAGAGTCCGGAGCCCGTGGGTGAAGTGGACTGTTGGAAGCGAAAGAGCCGAGACAAAAGACGCACAAAACTATGCCAGAGACACAAAACATCCCCCAACGACACAAGGAGACACAAACGTACAAGAAACTACACACAAAATTAGCACAAAAGCTAAAAGGTTAGAAGTAATCTTCCGGTCTACGAGAGGCAATCGAAGTGTTTAGTAAAATTAAATTCTGGAGTTGTTAGTATCTTCTGGGGCCCTTTATTGAATTCACTGCTTTTTAAGACTTTTCATTAAGGACACAAGCTGCGTGTTATGAGTCACTCTCATATGTTCAACAGGATTTGACGACGGCCCAGCGTCATGTGACTCACACTTGATCAGCACATGATGAAACACAGCAAACACAAGAGAGAAGAATCTATACGAATCCGGTTATCAGACATCTTCATCAGCACGTTGTCTGCAAACAACAGGAAGTCCCTGAGTTCCAGAATAAAAAAAACTGCTCTCCCCTCCTTGAAGTTTACATCAGATCTGATACGACTGAGCCGAGGAGGCTGTGTCACATCTCTTTCTACAAAGACCCGCTCAGATCCCAGCTGAGCTTTGTTCACCAACACGTTCACCAACACGTTCACCACGGTGAATCCTTTGAAACAGGTGGAAACTTCCGCTGCAGTCTGAGTTTACACGAGGGAGGCCGGGGGGGGAGAGCGGTTCCCAAACTAAGGTTAAGGGACCTGCAATGTGGCCCCTCGCTGTTACGGTGTCATTATACAATGTGAGGATTTGCCGTTTTTCAGTTTAATAATTGTTTCGTAACTAAAATTGTGGTCGTATCAGAGGAAATAATGAAAGTGATGAGAACAGTCAGGGTTAGTAGGGGGGGGCCCTTAACGAGTGTTGGCCCTGGGGCCTTGAAGGAGGTGAATACGGCCCTGTGAGGTAATCAATTAAATCCCAATCAGCTGATTAATCAAAGATCAAATGAATATCTGCAGTTTCCCTGGGAGCTTGAGAGTACAAGTACACAGAAGCAAGTACTGAAAGTACTCCAGTAAAAGTACATGATGCAAGTGTAGTAGTTGAGTAAAAGTACTCAGTTACTTGAGGTAACGACAGGAAGTGTGTGTGTGACATCTGAACATTAAAACTGTTTCAGCTTCGGGAGGAAATTAAATATTAATAATAATCATGTTTTATTTCCTGCGTGTCGCTCGGAGTAAAAACACAAAGAGACAAAGAGTCATAAATAAAAGATAAAATCACGTATCCCGAGCAGAGGGGGTGATGCTAAGCTAACAGCGGCTAGCTCCGGTACCTGCTCGGCCAGTTTGAGGACCGCCATCTCCGGGTCAGCTCCGGCGGCTCATCCACTCCCTGCGGCTCCGCGGCACCATGCACCGGGGCGATGCTGCGCCCACACCCGGGCTCCTCCTCCGCCCGGACCCGCTCTGCCCTTCGACGCCCCGGCTAACGGAAACGGCCGCTCGTAGCTCCCTAGCAGCGGCACAGGCGGGGGATGATGATGAAGGCCGGGCCGAGCACCAGGGCCATCAGCCCCGCTCCACTGACGCTATGTGCGGCCGCCCCGGGGTCGCGGGGAGGCGGGGAAGCAGGAACAGGAGCCGGGTCCTCCGGTGTGAACAGCCCACATGTATGACCGCGTCTGCCGCAGCCGGTTGTGCTGGGTTCCCCGGTGGCTTCCAGAGCCGCGCAGCACCCACAGGTCCGCGGGGGCAGCTCCTTCCTCCCCCGGTGAGCTGAGACACGAGCCGCCGGGAGAAGCAGCCTGGCAGCCGGGTCGGGTCTCACAGGAAGTCGCTGCTCCGCGCGGAGGTGCAGAAGAAGCTCCAGCATCAACAAGAAGCTCCTCTCTCTGCTGCCCCCGTCTGGAGAGAGAGACACACACAGAGGGGGAGACACAGACACACACACACACACAGACACACACACACAGGGGAGAGAGAGAGAGAGAGAGAGAGAGAGAGACACACACAGAGAGAGACACACACACACACAAACACAGGGAGGAGAGAGAGAGACACAGGGAGACAGACACACACACACACACAGACACACACAAGGAGAGAGAGAGAGACACAGAGAGGAGAGACACACACACACACACAGGGAGAGAGAGAGAGAGAGAGAGAGACACACAGAGGGGGGGACACACACAGGGAGGGAGAGAGAGAGAGAGACACGAGAGGGGGAGAGACACACACAGAGAGAGAGAGAGAGAGAGAGACACACAGAGGGAGACACACACACAGAGACACAGGGAGAGAGACACACACACAGAGAGGAGAGCACACACACACACACCACAGAAGAGAGAGAGAGAGAGAGAGAACACACAGAGACACAGGGAGAGAGACACACGCACACACACACACAAAGACACACACAGGGAGAGAGAGAGAACACGAGGAGACACAGACACACACACACACACACAGGGAGAGAGACACACACACACTCACAAACATGCACACACTCAGAGCTCACACACAGAGACACACACACACACACACACACAGAGACACACACACAGGGAGAGAGAGAGAGACACACACACACAGACAAAGACACACAGAGAGAGACACACACATACTCACAAACACACGCGCACACACAGAGACACAGACACACACACACGCACAGAGAGAAACAGAGAGAGAGACACACACACAAAGACACAGAGAGAGAGAGAGAAAGACACACATGCACAGAGACACAAAAACACACTCACACACAGAGACACACGCACAGAAACACACACACACAGAGACACACGCACAGAAACACACTCACACACTCACACACAGAGACACACACATGCATGAAAAATGAATAGACAGAGCGATGAGGAAGTGAGGAGAAGAGACTGATGTGGGTCATCTCTGCATGTTCACGTCCTGAGGAGCAAAATGAGAGACAACACAACACTGTTCCACAATTAACAGCAACTTTTCAGAAATAACGTTTAACTATTAATTACTTGAACGTGACTGGACACACACATTGAAAACACAAAACACGGCAACTTTTAATAACTATTTTTTATGAAACAACGAAACACAAATCCGTAACTGAAGACACATTGTTGAAAACCATTTGTTTTATTTAATGCAATAAAAAAACACTACACAACACATGACTACAAAACAGCTGCATTTAAAAAAAAGTTTTAAATGTATGAATGTGTATATATATGTGCATATCTATATAAATGTACATGTGTGTATATATATATGTGTGTAGCAGTGGTACAAGGCCCAGGGCCTGGTGGCATCTGCCTGGAAAATCTGGGTCAAAGCGTTTGAGTGTGTGTGAGCGGAGGGGGAGGAAGAGTGGGGGAGGTTCCTCTTCTTCATGCTCGAGTGTGGGAGCCGTTCACTGCTTTTATTTTTAGTGAAAGTGAGATTCATTCATCACTCGTGTGTCGTTACATCTCCTCACTGTTACCACTCATATACTCAAATATTAAATCGTTAAAAAGTAGGAGAAGGTCCGGAGGCTGAACGACTGAGTTCACTCACACGTCGACAGTCCGAGTCTCTGAGTCACTGAATCTCAGGGTTCTGTCGTCTGGAAGGAAACAATTAACCCCAAAGACTCACGTACAGCTTCTGTCACTTTACTATGTTGTAGAATGTGAAGTGTTAACACGATAAAACTGACCACAGCAAGATCACTTTCTCTAGTTCTACCATCTATAGGTATGTGTTAAAATAAAATGAACATTTTGTCCTTTTCTTTGAGCAACAGACGACATTTGGTAGAAATGTTTGTTGTGTCAGAACAAACTCAACTACACAAAAACCCTGGAACTGATTTCCACACAACTTGGTGGACGGACGGGACATGGGCCAAGAAAGACCTCAAGTGTTAAAACCTTCCATCATTTCTCAGAGATCTTTTCATTCATCTTTATGAAAATAAGAAAATAACAAAGCCCCTTTATTTTATGTCCTGAATTATATTTTTTAACAAGGGAAAAGCTGACTTTAGGTACTTGTACATTTTATAGTGTAGCATGTTTTAAATAATCAATCTTACTAATTATTAAACTTTAAAAGTTGTTCTACCTTCCATTTACATTAAAATCCAAATCAGAAAAATATAAAATCGGATTCTGAATGTCAACATAACTAATGCAGAGTTTCTGGATCATGTGCATTTCATTACCTCAGCTCCTACATTCATCTGTAAATGTCGGGGAAGGAAAAACTTGATACGACACAAGCAACTGATTTTTATACACAAACATTTTATTTAGGTTAAATAAAGCAACAACCTAATAAGAACAGAGAAGGTGTGAAACTTGGACAGGGTGTGTACAGCTGATACAGAAGACTAGCGATACACAAAAAGCAACAAAAAGAATCAAAAGTATTTAAAACATCATCATCATGACGGCGCTGCGACCTTCAACCAAGGCTCAAGTGACCCTGAACATTCCTCACAGGGAAAATAAAAAAAAACAATACATACAGACTCTACAAGGTTCCTTCTTTCATTTCCCCATATTCCCTATTTTCACTCTTGTTTTTCCAGGATCATTAAGTGGCATTCAGGACGTGGACTTTCTACTTTAGCCCCCGGGAAAGACCAACATAAAGCTGCGGAATTAAAACCGACTCGGATTTAAACCGAGACGATGATATAGTTGAGGGAGGACAAAAACCAAAGAGGTCATAAATTCGTATTTACAAGACATACTCGAGCTCGTAGCGGACGAAAATGTTTTTCTCGTCGTTGTAGACTTGTGGGTAGTGGGCTATGAGGGCGTCCTGTGAGCCGATGTAGATCGAGTTGTAGATCTTCCAGTAGACGTCTCTCACCTTCCTCGCTGGATGGAACAAACCCTGGAGGGAAAAAACAGTAGATTTAATACATGATAATGTTCAGACAACAAAGAAATTTAAATTATGTTCAAAAATAATTGTCCTTTCATTTATCAAAACACTTAATTTATCTGGTTCAAGCTCCTTCAATCTTGTGATTTGACGTTTTTCTGTTTTACTTCAGTGAAATTGAATGTTTTTGGACCATTAGTTGGACGAAACATCTGAGAACAACTTCCCCATTGCTCTGGTAAAGTTTAAGACATTTTAAAGACTGAAAAGATAAATCAATATTGACAGAAATCTTAAGTTGCGACCCCGATCACATATTGTGACAGATTCCTTATATAATTGATCATTTTTGAAACATATTTAAAAACCCACCTGTAAGCAGTACTGCAACATGCGGCAGGGACCGATGGCGACCCTCAGCCCCTCCAGGGCGCCCATGACGGCCTGGATCACGTGAGGTGACGTCTCAAACACATTGGGCCACACGTAGTTGAGGAGGTGGTTGAGCGAATCTTCGCAGCCAAAACCGTAGACGCCCAGAGACATGTGCTGGACCACAGCACTCGCCGTCTGTCGGTGGACCAAGTCTCTGCAGGACGACAGAGACACAGAGTCAGGTACCCTTACTGGTAACATCATGTTATCAACTACTCAACTAATGTGGTCAAAGAGCGGCAGAGGATAACAATCCCTCGCCTTCTATCTCACCTGTCCATGAGTGCGTCCTCCAGCAGTGGCGTGACGGCGTAGATGTAGTCCTTGCCCATCTCTCCGATGTACTCGAACAGGAAGGAGAGGGACTTGAGCACGCCGTTCTGCACATTGAGCTCGGGCACGCGGTATTCGTTCATGAGCGCAGGGAGCACCGTGAAAGGCGAACAGGTCTCAGCGACGATGGCGATGGCCACGGTTGTGCAGACTCTGTTCTGACGCTCCTGCACCTTCAGGTTATTGAGCAGAGTCGCCAAGACGTCGTGGGGACTGAGAGGAGAGAGGACAAAGATCGGGTTAAGACCAGAGAACCTGAAGAATGACAATACACAGATTTGGTGTTTTCTGTGGATCTTGACGAGGAGTTGACAGACTCACCCAATGGCTTTGGCTATGTAACCAAACGTGTTGACAGTGGCTCTGCGGATGGCCTTCTTGTGAGCCTTCAGCAGCTCCAGCAGTTCAAAACAGATCCTCATCCACTCCCTGGCCGACACGTACTCAGCACCCCTACAAAAGTAAAAACACATTAGAAGTTCGTCCCACGTTCCACCACCACTTCTAAAGATGAGGGTTTAGTGTACTGACCTGTCAGCGATTCTGCCCACCAGGTCGATGCAGTTCTCCTGCACCTTCTCGTGCCTGTTCTTCAGGATGGGAGTCAGACGAGGAAGCAGGTCTTTGATTGGTGGAGTCATCTTGTGCATACCTGAGGAGAGGGAAACGATTCATTAGCTTATCACCTTCGTTTTCTGAAATCTGAATTTCCTGCAGAGGAAACCAGGGTTGTGTATA
Source organism: Hippoglossus stenolepis (assembly GCF_022539355.2). Taxonomy (NCBI): domain Eukaryota; kingdom Metazoa; phylum Chordata; class Actinopteri; order Pleuronectiformes; family Pleuronectidae; genus Hippoglossus; species Hippoglossus stenolepis. The sequence goes on along the minus strand of NC_061495.1, from coordinate 2,187,780 downwards.
AAGTGCGGTGACGTACCAATAACATTCACAATGGCCTTCAGCGCTCCCAGGATGCTACCCAGCACCTCAGGGTACTCCTCTCCCAGGTACTCGTACAGCACCACACCCAAGTGACCCATCAGCTTCTCCTGCAGTGGCAGAACATGAAAGGATGCATCAGTTTCTAGTTCAAGTTACACGTTTACGTCTTTGAATCTATACATATTCAAGTCTTCACATCGTACCTCCTGACAGGTCTTCATGACCACGGCCGTACGGGAGATCAAGTCAGCGGCCTGCTGACGGACTTTGGCCGACTTGTTGTTCAAACGCCACAGCACCGTACCGCAGATCTGAGGAAGGTAGGGCTTCACCCGCTTCCCGAGGGCGTTCACCACGGTGCCGAAGCCGTTCAGCATCACAGAGTCCTGATGGAAACAGAAGGGATGAAATTAATAACAGAAAAGATCCTGTCGAGACAAAGGTCCTGTCCTGGAAAACTGTGACTCCTCTCACCTCTGTCGTCTGCTCCTGGAAGGCATACAGGATGCCGTCGATCAGCTGCTCCTCCAGCTTGTGGTCGATGTCAGCGGCGCCAAGGTTGCCCATGATTTTTTCAATGGTCTCCATCACCATTTTTCTGTACTGCTCGGCCTCGTCCTTCAGGTCGTCCACGATGCGAGAAATGATTTCTGCTGCTCCCACTTTGTTGGCCAACTCCACCGTGGTGTCCACCAACTGTTGGAAGAGAAAGACAGTTTGATAACTTGAACATGAGAATCCTCATGTATTTAAAGCTGTCAAATACTGATGTTAATTCCAGGTGTGAACGGGGACTGAACGCGAGCGTCCGTGTTTGCTGACCTGTCTGTAGTTACGTCTGTCGAGAGCCATCCTGTGCTGCCAGAAGTGCTTGAAGAAGGGAGGCAGGATCTCGGTCTTGATGTAGTTGGCTTCCACACCATCAGTGCCACAACATTGCTTCACCACCTGTCAGACAAGAACACAAGCGGCGGTTAGAGAAGATCAGGGTTTCCCCCTTTTTTTAAACCAGGTAAAATCCAGATTTTTTTTGTAGTCTTTCATATTCTTAGCTAAAATAAACTGTTGTTTTGACTGAGACTGTGGTGATACAAAACTGCCAGAGGGCAAAACCAACCAGGGCTTCAATGTTTATCTACACAAGTATTAAAGTAGCAGGTTGTTAAAGTGCTGAAAATGTATTAAACAAACACGAGGTTGATAAAATGCAGCTTCAGACCACAGGTCAGATAAGTCCGGGTTTGTAAATGTAACCAACGGTTGCAGAGTGAGAACAAAGGTGACATAGACGTCATCTCTGCTAATTCTCGTGTTGGTGTTATTATAGCGACGTACTAGCCCTGATGCAGCCATGAGGAGGCTGAACAGGCGAGAATGAGTCGCAGGACGTAACCAAACTGAGCATCACACACAGATATTCCTTTATCCCGTCTTTACCTTGAGTACGATCTTTTTCATCTCCTCATCAGGGGACTGGAACTCTCTGATCAGGATCAACATCACCTCTCTGGTGTAGTAGTTTGCGTACTCAGCGTCCATCAACGGGATCAGGTAACCAATAGCTTTGAGGAAAGCAGCCAGACCCTGGTGACAGAGGAAGAAACAATTGTGAATACAAACTTATTTCACTGACTGTGGATGTAGATGATAATCAATGCGTGTCTGTTGCACTGAAAACAGTTTATACCTTTACATTTTTTTGTATTTTGACTTCTCACCTTTCCTCTGTGCTGTCTGATACCCTTCCAGAGCGGCTTGAGGACGGAGTCGAATGACTCGATACCGTAGGGAGTAGCAGCTTCTGCAAGAGCAGCTATGGCCAGAGCACTGATGGTCCTCACCTTCTGCTGCTCATCCACCAGACCTGTGGACACAGTTAACACCAGTGAGCACATTTAATCACACACACATTGATGGTGTGTTTGGTTAATGGTTATTAACTGTGTCTGCTGGTTTCAAGCACATGTTACCCATTTTCTAAATGCATTTGAAAAGGATTAGAATGACAAAAACACATAATATAGTACATTTTAACCAGCTCTTTAAAAAAACATTTGAAAGATCTCATACTATCTGGAATCAATCAAATTTAGTTTTGGACTAAAAAGTCATCACTGAAAAACTTTAAAAAGCTATAATTAACTGAATTTGGTATTTTGAAAATGAAGAATGTCCACAAGACTTGACTGACCGTGTTCGATGATCTCCACCAAGCTGCGGAGGTGGGGCAGGATAGCACAGCCCATAAGAATGGCGATCTGCTGCACGATCTTGATGCCCGTGTGTCGAGCCTGCCAGGACTTCTTGCTTTTACACACAGCTTTGAGGAAGGGCAGCAGAGAGGGAATACCGAGGGCAGAGGCCACCACAGCGAAGGCTCTGGCCGTGGTGTTTCTGACGTACTCGTCCATGTTGTCGATATCAGGTCGCATCGTGGAGATCATCGTCGCCAAACCAGCAGCCTGCGACAGACAGGAGGACACACGTCAAAATCTGAGCCATACATTCAGATGAGGCCAGAGACATGACAAACCAAGAATCCATACAATTTTAGTGCGGATCTGGATTTCTTTCATATCTATGGACTCAACAAACACACTGATCTGATTGTATCCAACGGGTGCAGGTTGAGAACAGAAGGGAATAAATGTCCGATCTGCTGGTTCTCGTGTTGGAATCAATTTAGCGAACGACTAGCCCTGATCTGACCACAAACTGGTTGTACAGGCGAGAATGGTTCGCAGAACACAGGCAAACAGAATTTATGAATCTTAATGTTACCTTCGCCAAGTTAGAGATGATTTCTCTGCCTTCTACTCTGGCGTAGTAATCTTCATCAATCAGCAGCGGCTCGATCACCACCAGGATCTGAACACAAGAAAATGGTTAGTTTCTCAGACACAACTCACTTAACCGATCGCACGTCTTGTACACCGAGCTTACCTTGTGCACGTACGGCCGGACCAGGTCATCCAGCTTGTAGAGAATACGGTCAATGACCTTAACCAGCAGATGGCGCTCCTGGTCCTCCAGCGTGGGCGACATGAGCAGCGGCAGGATCTGGTTGAACAGGGGGCCCGCTCCAAACTCACGAGCCTTATCGGTGATCTGACGCAGAGCAGCCTGAAAAGAGGGGATCGGTCAGTCAGACTGTATCAGACGTTCAGTTAAAACAGATCTGTTTGTTTTTTAGTTTTATGCTGTTACAAGCCTCTGCTGTGGATTTATGATGTAGGAATTAATCTGAGTCAGGAAGTGACCAACCTTTCTCATTGGTGGTGTTCCATTTTTAATTTTCAGCAGCAGCTTCATGATCTTCCTTTCCTTCTGCTCCTCTGGGCTCAGTGTGGACTCGTCCACCTCCACCTAACACAAAGAAACGCACCGCGTCAGACACACTGAATTTCAGACAGGGAACATTTTGAATTTATGATGTTTTATGTGTGTGTCGATGCTCACCAGCAATTTGTCAAAATACTGGATGTCATCAGGTTTGAGGAAGGGGAGGTTTCCTGAGGGCTGGTCATTCATCTGTTTTGTGGTGCGGTCCTCCACCTGCATGTGGAAACCTGTCATGCCTCCAAGAGGGGTGGGTGTGGCTGACAGCTTGCGGGCCGGAGTACGAATTGGCACGTAACCTGCTGGTGGAGGCAAGACCTGTGGAAAAGCAAAATCAGCCGTCAGTGCTGCGACGACATTTTATATTGCATATACTAATTCTTTTGTAAAGTTTATAAATGGTATGGACCTTGTATCCCTCTGGAAACATGGCATCCAGCTCCTCGTCTGTGAGGGGACGGTTCCTTTCATCGATTTCCCTCTCCCACCTCCACGCCTGCAGCTGCTCTGGGGTCATGCTCATCATGTGACCTGAAGAAAACAGAAGAGGATACAGACTCAAAAACATGTGACGCAACAAAAAGGGGCTTGAGGATCCATGGGAGTAATTCATGATTGTCCCTGAATACCAAGACAATAGGACACAAGGAAGGTATAATTCAAACCTGGTGTTGGGGTAGCCATGTTCATAGCTGGTGTTCCAATGGGAGTCTTTCCAGGGGTGAGAAGAGGTGTTGAGGATCCCATCTGACTGGCAGGGGTTTCATCCCACCTAGACTTCCTCTTACTGGCCCCTGGGGTTGGAGTCTCGCCCACAGACTCGTCTCCTCTGTCTGTTCGTGGGGTCTCGGCCCAGCCGCTCCCATGACCCGGGGTCTCTCTTTCTGTCTTTGGTGTTTCGTCCCAACGGTTCTTACGAACGCTACCGGTGGCTCCACCGTGGCCAGGTGTGGCGTGGCCGGGGGTGTCCCTGCCAGGGGTGGCAGCGCCTGAAGGTGTGTGGCTGGGAGTGGGGTCCCACATACGGGTGCTGGGAGTGGCCCCTGGGGTCTCGCTGCCTTTAGGGCGGCCAGGGGTTTCATCCCATCGGGTGCTTGAGGGGGTGTGTGCGGGGGTGTGTCCTGGAGTCTACAGGGGACCAAAGCAAAGAAAGATGAGATTAGAAACAGAGTGAAAAAATTTACAGCATCAAAATAGTCTCATATTCTCTCATAATACTGGATTCCAGCAAGTTACACAGTAATGCACCAAAGGTAAGGCACTAAATCAAGCAACAAGTGATTCACCTCAGCACCGGTGTCAGCTTGGTCCCAACTGGACATCTTTTTGGGTGTAGTATTAGAGGGGGTTTGGTCAGCTGTCTGGTCCCAGCGACGCTTGCGTTTCACGGCTGCTTGGGCGGCAGCAGACCCGTTAACAACCTTCAGTTCCCCCGACTTGGCCTTCTCTGCCATCTGCAGACGAATCTCTCTCTGTTGGTAAAAAGGCACAAACGTCAGGATAAATGATACAGCTGAGCTGAGACAAAGCACAGAACAGGTTTGCAGTAGGTCAAAATATTAAATAAACATCGACAGGCTGGTTACCTCCTCTTTGGACAGGTTCTGCTCCAACATGACGTCCACGTACGACCTGACCTGCATCTTGGGATCCGGTGTTTTGCCCCCTGCGCGAAAGAGCACCAACAAGAACAAAGGAAACTCATCAGTACACACTCCAGGGACCCAAGTTATTACAATCACAGCAAGAACAAACACAGCCAGCTAACCCTGACTCTTTACCAACAGATTAACTATGTTCCAGTTTTTTAAACAGTTGATTCACAAAACAAAGACCTACTGAATTACATACAAATATACATTTGCCTTTCTTAAATACAGTCATATCATTCTAATGAAAAACAAGCAGATACATAGAGAGAAGAGCTGTGGTTGTGGTGTTTTCTTTAAGTGGATTAAGAAGTTATAGCCATCACTGATGCAGGGGTCCTGGGCTGTGCTCTTCAGAATACGTACACTTTCAGTGCCAAGGGTCCTTCTGCAGTCAGACTTCAACCGGCAGAAAAGAAGCCTAGAAAATGTCTCTTTACCATTAGTAACACTTTGGAAAAGGGTTTGAACTCACACACAACAGAATACCACCTGTGTTGCATTGATTTATGGCACTCAAAAAAGCAAAGCATCTTCTTGGGGCGTAACCTCAAAACTAGAAAAACTTTATGTGAGACCCTGTGGTCCAGATACTAGCAGCTAAAAATGAAGTGAGGTTACACCTTGGAATGAAACTACCACAGTACTATCAAAAATAGAAGAATCTACTTTTGCATTTATATAAAAATGAGAAAACAATAATAAAAATCAAGCCCAGATGTCGTATAACAGGCCGTTGTCACTGACTCAGAGTGGCACTGAATCATCACACATTTAGATGTGGACTTCCTTTTCAGGACAAACTGATCAAATCAAAAAGGCAGAGATAATCCTTCAAATATTTGGGCAGCAATTTTCTATTGTGAATGCATGGGATATTTGAGCTTCATAATTTTTAGATGTTGATGCGCCAAATTGAAAAACTAAAGAGTCTCTCTGGGTAGAGGTTTGTTGTAGCTGGGCTGCATCTGATTCCCCTCAAAGGCCCCAAACAAGCAGCCAGTGGACCCTGACCAATCTGACAAGTTCACAGCTCTCTGTGTTCCCCATAACCTACACAGGATGAGTTGCTGCACCCTTAACAGAGTGCAGTACAGGACTGGCAAAGCAGTACTGCTGTAGGAGAGAAATTAAGGACAGTTAGTATGGGCCTGTGGAATTGTGGTACACAATTTTTCTTGATAACATATTTCTATTTTACAGAGAGAGTTGTAAAATAAAAATATATTTACATAACAACTTTGTACAAAGAGCTCTCTCTACATGCAGGCTTCAGATGAGCCCTACCTACTAACCTGAGACTTTCAGGCCATTTAAGCTCATACTGTCAGCCGAAGTTAAGACTTAATGATAATGGAAATAAAGATAAAACTAGCTGACTTACAAGTATTTGTTTTACACAATACTGAAAAAATCTAGCATGTTCTTACTCTTGCGCTGCCATTTTAAGGAATATTTTACATTTAGCTACGTCTTGAATTTATGATTCCAACTCTTATCGACTTATAACTACCTTGATAAGCAGTGTCCTGTTACCGCAAGAGACGCAACTTATAGCCCAGACAAAAGGCACTGGGATGACAAATGAGATCAGATTTACCTTGTGTATTACGCAACTGACTACGCATATTTCTCTTGTCTGTCGGCTTTGGGATCTACAGCTCTGTCTATGACAGAACAGGATAATACTTGGCCTAATATCCTGTGCTCAGCACAGCGTATCATTAGCAGGTCAATTACACCAAAGCTAACCCTCAAACTTCCTCATCCTGCACACCTTCCCATTGCTGACGCTAACATGGGATTGTTAACCCTTCGACTCACACACAACCCATCTGCGACCCACGTGTGTTAGGAAAATTGCCCGTTTAAAAACATTGAGCACCTAACCACCTCTCCCACTGAACAGCATGGTAACCCTACAGTAGGTTTTGCTTTATTTTACTGCACACACCAGGGTCAAACTTGTATTTTGCACAAACGGATGATGACAACAATTTTCCCCCAAACCAAAATATTGACGACAAACTACGAGACCATGCGGACATTTCTTGCTAAGTTGCAAGTTGATGCAAATGTAGATCATATAATAGGAAGAAAAGGTAAAATGACAAAAAAAGAATTCCCTGTACCACACAGGATTGACCACAGGGAAGGCATTGAGTCTGGGAAGCAAGTTATTGCACTGTGGTCGAAGGGTTGAACAGCAAAACTAGAGTGTAAAACCATTGGTAATCATGGGGGGGGTCACAAAAAGTCAACCATGAAAAGGGGACAACACGGGGAATGATTAATGAAAACAAAATAATAGCTAAATTTACCGTCTGCAAAAGGGTCGAGCCGCTCCGGAGAGATGATCATCTGTCTGCGCCGGGCTTTGTACTCGTCCTCACGCTCTGCGATCTTTTGTGGACGATGCTCTGCGAACGGGTCGTACTGCAAAACAAAGTTAGGACACAGAGTAGAATTTAGTTTCATAAGATTTTTCTAAAGTTGCCTCAAAAACTGGGTGAAATAAATCAATATTCGAGAGAGAGCCAATAAACACATACTTGCTCGTCTGACTGAGGAATGGCATTGAGTATTGCCACCGGTGCATGGTACCCTGGCTTCTTCTGTCCCAACAAGCTTGTTGATGTGTCATCTTCATCATCCTGAGGAAAGAAAGACAAAAAGAGTCTAGTCAAATCTCACCAAGACGGCAAGACTCTCCTAGCTCACATGCAACAGACACAGGGGAGCAATCAAGCCCCAGGAAACAAGTGGAACTACAACAGAGCTGATATAACAATATCATACCACTTTTCTGCTGAGAGACTCACTGACTTGGTAACAATTATTGAAAAATACAAAATGCCTAAGTGACTTTTGCAGTTCTGACAAAACTACCATCAAAGTTTAATAAGGCAACATGGAAGCCGGCAAGATCTCAATATCACAAGCTCTCTGTTCCAGCTGTTAGCAGCAGCATTAAAACGGAGAAAGCACCAAATCCAGATAACATTAGCACATGTAAGGATATGCATCCATGCTCTGGGTAAGGAAACACTTACATCCTCCTGTTCATTGGCAGCGATGGACGTGACATATCCAGCGAAGCGACTGTCCTCGCCTCCATAGATCTCCTGGTCAAAAAAGCCAGTGGAAACGAGGCCTACTCCCTTCTCTCCTTCCTCCAGCAGGGTGGCCTTCATCCCCTGGATCTCCAGGATCTGGGCCTCGATATCTAAAAAGGAAAATGGAGACACAAACAAGTGAGAAACTATATAATTGCAAAACTATTCCCTGTAAAAAGGCTACGGGGAACATAGCAGAACAACTGGGCATTTTAGAGGAAATGAGAAATCAATCAAACGCGCATTTGTATTGAGGGGAAAATTGTGTGAATCATTTTCTATAGATTTTCCTCCTCAGATAAATGAAACCTTCAAAAGCTGTTAACTAGAGAAAGGCATGTTTGTTTTCTACTGGCCCACGAACCAACTGTCCAACAGCAGCTGCCGCTTCCTTCCATGTTAGTGACTTTGGCCATATGTTGCACCACAAGGAGAAGTCACATGTAACATCTGAGTGGGGGGGGTTTGTTGTAAAGCCCTCGAATGCACTTTAGTGCTTCTCATGCGGACTTTGAACCGTTTGACATGATTCTTGCACAGGCGGTGGAAGAGGTGAGTTTGTTCCGGTCTGTTGGGGGAAACCATCTGCTGGTTTCCTTGGCTGATCAGAGTCCTTCTGGGTTTATTATTGTAAAAATCACTGAGGCTTGAATAAATCTTTCACCTTTGCAACATCTAAGACATAAAAATGAATATGACCACGGACACAATACAGATACAACAACCTCGTGTTTTGATGGCGTGTAATCAAACTGTGAGCCACGGTCACACCATGTGACGGAAACTACGAGGTGGTTTAATTCTCCATCTTGTTAAGCTCCGGGAGGAGTTCGTTAAAAAATACACAACGTGGAAAATGGAACGTGTTGTTATGAAACGGCGTCGGACGTCCATTAAAAGCCATCTTCAGATTTGAGAAAACTGTTTTCTCCAATATTAACCACATCAGATCATGTTAAAAAGACGAATCAAAGTTGAACTAGATCATCGTGGAGAGTGTAAAACAATCTAAAGCACATGACCCCTCTTTTTCATTAATGACATCATAGACAGGCTGCCCCCGTACAGACGAGATCTAGATTTAATAAAAACATGAATCCTGGTCCACGTCAACCAAACGAAACTAAAATCATTACACAGCTCCAGGTCTGTGGAACAAGGGAAGCGGCTGCTAGCTGCTAGCTGCTAGCTGTAGCTCCGTGTGTCCGTGTCTGGGACGTCGTGGTGCTAATCTAGATTAACCGGACCAGAAAAGAAATTCCATCAAACTGTGTGAAATGCGAATCATCCAACGGTGGATGTGCAGCAGAACACGCGTTAGAGAATATTAACATTAGTTAGAAGTCACATATTCTCCATTTTAGCGATAAAGCCGTTAAGTGGTGCAGGGGGAGGGTGGGGGGGTGGAAGCTAACAGCCGCTAACAAGCTAGCACCCAGCGCCATTATCTCGGGGTCCGCGTTGTGTCGCATCACGGCCCGAAGATTATCGCGTTCAAACACAACATGTTCAGACACTAGCTTGGGGTTCGGACACTGGAACGTGCACAGGAACAGTTCGCGATTCGTCTCTGAGGGAAAACTGCTGCAAAAAGATGCTGTTTGTGTTTAATTCTTTAAGGAAATTTACCTTCGTGGGTTTTGGCGATCTTCGCCATTTTGGTGGTGGATGATGGAGTCTGAAACCGGAAGTGTGTCCCTTCTTCTTCTCCGTCTTCCTCTTCTTCTGGGTTTTATTGGCGGTGGACGATTTGGCGCATTACCGCCACCAGCTGGTATGGAGTGTCTTATATTTATATTAAAAAACCTTTATTCTCTCATTAATATTTGTTTATCTGAGAAAATCATTTACTTTTCGATTACACAGTTTGTAGGATATCTCTTAAATCAAAATGTACTTTGCTCTTGCCATGGTTTACAATTAGCTGCCTTCTCTGTCCTCTATCCACATGTGTTCATCTGTACTTCAGTACTTCTACTGAATTGCAAGCTTGATTTACAGAAATAAAACAAAAGAAATACTCCCAGCCCAATAAACTCCCTGCTCTGATATGTTCACACTGCAAATCACCCAAAGCAGAAGATAACTAAACAAAATAATCGGTAATAATCGTAATCACTGATGGAAGAATCATTAATTTTACATTTTACTTACACAATAAAAGTACCAACATACATCCTACTACAAGTATAAAAGCATTGCCAGCTGCATTCGATCAAACTATTAAAAGTAAAAGTATTATTTTTTTCTGAAATAGGTTCCTCTGACTGATATAATAATCAATATCATTTATATTAGCTAAGATTCTGAATACATGCAGTTTAAAGGGATTCCACATTGAATTGCACAGATTGTATTGTGCAGTTAAATGAGTGAGTTTATTGTGCAGTCCCAGAAATTGTTGTGTGTGGTCTACAGGGAGCAGAGCTACAGTCCAACAGCTGCAGGAAAGATTTAACCTGTGATACTCTCCTGCAGACACTTAAGGTGGTCTATACATATAAGTACGCAACATATTAAGTACTCAAAACATAGTAGACTACACAGTACGACATAGTATGCAGTCATAAGGTACACGGTGGATAGGATGAGAGTAGTGCAAATCAGAATAGTGCGAAAATGGATTAAGAAGTGCAAAAATACTTCATGGGAAGTAATGTAATCCACAGGTTGTAGTAAATAGCAGTTAAAGTGCGCAGCAGTTGTAATATAATAGAAGCATTAAAAGTAAAGGAAAAAGGTGAAATTACTACAAAAAGTATAGTATAGTACAGTACAGTATGGTTTAGTCGTGAGTACATAGTGAATCTTATTTTAGGTGAAGTATCCCTTTCATGGATCTTGTTTATAATACAGTATAGAACAGTATAGTACAGTATAGTATGGGCTAGTTTAGTATAGTATAGTACAGTATAGTATTATAGTATAGAATAGTATATAGTACAGTATAGTATGGGCTAGTTTAGTATAGTATAGTACAGTATAGTATTATAGTATAGAATAGTATATAGTACAGTATAGTATGGGCTAGTTTAGTATAATATAGTACAGTATAGTATAGTATAGAATAGTATATAGTACAGTATAGTATGGGCTAGTTTAGTATAATATAGTACAGTATAGTATAATACAGTATAGTATAGTATAGAATATTATATAGTACAGTATAGTGAACTATCCCTTTAAACCGCTGCAACCCGAGCCAACATCTCGTGACATTCCTGCGCGTCCTCGTGCATGAACGCGCCTGGCACGGACGTCAACAGCTGCCTCTGTGACGGAAGGCAGAACCGACCAATGGGGAACGCTTAGAGAGGACGTGTTATCCAATGGGAGGCCGAGATTAGGGCGGGTACGTGAGAGTGGGCGGGTGTAGGTGACCAAGGAGCTGCTGTCAGGAGCGAGAAGAAGAAGCAGAAGAAGAGGAGGAAGAAGAGGAAGATGGCGAGAGGCGGCCTGAGGAGAGTAGCCCAGTGTTTGAAACAGTCCGTCAGCAGAGAAGTTCAGAGCAGGAACAACGTCAGGTAAAGATTTCAAACTATCCTCTGATCCACGTTCCACCTGGAGAGTGTCAGAAAGTTCAGACTCCATCAGAGTCGGTGGTAACTTCACAAGTTAGAGGTTTAATCAGGAGAAGAACCAAAACCAGCTGGTGACATGTTAACGTGACACCAGCTGACCGGCTAACACCTTATTCAACTGTTAGAAACTGGGTGCGAACTTTCAAAGAAGTTATAAATGCGGATAAATACTTTACACGAGTGGTGCAACGCATTGTTATGAATGTGTTTATCCACAGCTGTTACTGCAGATACTGAAACATAACGTGGTATGAACACATTCACTTTCAGTTTATTAGGTCCGCCTGCACCTGGGGATGTTCTCTGTGCTGCTGTCCAGCTGTTTTTATATCATACACAGATGTGCTTCTTCCCTCATTGAAATAAACACTTAACTTAACCCTAGCTAACACTTAAAACCCACTGGATTTGACGTTTATAAACAGTTTACACTAATTCAGCTTTCTATAAAAGTGTTCATAACAAACTTAAATGTAACTAAAAGTGTTTGTTAATGCATAATTAGCTGTAATAACATAAAAAACAGAGGTAATTAATGTTAATTAATACTGTCAATAATACTGTATATAAGTGCTTACCATTTTTATTGAAGTACAATTTCCAGGCTCTTTTTAAAGTGTTTTTTAAAGTATTTATCAACAGCTATAACTCCTGATGTGGTCACTCGTGATTGGATAGCAAGATAGTGAAAAATAATGTGGTAAAAAAGCAGCTTTAATAATATGAATGCACTCAGTGTGCAGTTTATTAGGTACAGCTACACCTTGATTCAAGTCCATGACCATGTACTTGTTGCTGCTGTTGAATTACAGTCGAACCATCATAATTAGTTAATATGTCACAAAGCTTTTTAATCCACAAAGAGCTGTTTCCTCTGCATCGTGTTTTGTCGTATCTCTGGACATCCATAGTCCTCTGAGGTTTAAAATCCTGCAGAGGAAGTGGCTCTCACATGCCAGCTAAGATAAGATAAGACCATTCTGCCCTTTCTCTCCCGGGGGGGAACACAACTGAAGTTCAGGTTCGCCTCTGGCACAATGTTCAGACGGTGGCACATTGCTTGTAAGTGTTTCTCAGGGAAAAGGGAGATGGTCTGCACGGTGGCTTGAAAAAGTTTCCTCATTAAACTTGTTTGAGCTTGTAACATTCAGTTTGAAATCCACTGTGTGTCACATGCTGGTCCTGCGTCTGTGTCGTGTTGGGGTCAGACCTCGTGCACACTGTCCTCTGAAGAGGTATTTCTCAACTGCACTGTAACTATACACCAGAGAGGACTTGCCAGTTTTAGGTCCCTGCCATGTGTCAGCTGTATCACGTTTCAAGTTGTAGTGAATTTACTTTCTTTGGAGAGTTCTGCAGACCTGTGATGGAACAGGAATTCAAATGACCACATTGTGACAAGCACACCATCGGTTTCATGTAGAACACAAAGGATTTAACGGTTTGACTATGAATTCTGCTGATTTGAGCCTTTAACAGACTTTGTTATCTGTGTTTATGACATGCACGACATAAATACTTATTTTACATAACAAACAATGCAGAAAATATGTATTTATGTTAAAATTTTATCCCAAAAAGTTTTTTCTTTCTATTCCTAGTTGTTTAAAACAACATTTTATGGTTAAACACAAAATATCAACCCTCAATAATATTTCTGTGTCATAAGGGTTCGATAACGACATCTAAGAAATCAGTGGCAATTCTTTTTCCTCCCGATCATATCAAACGAATCGGTGATGTAACGAGTGGTGAATCTGAACACATGTGGTGACACTGTGTGCTTCCAACCCGTCCGATGCCAGGGACACTGGGTCACAGGTGCCGTGGGTCACAGCCAGAACTCAGCAGGAGGCTTCTGTCACGAGCAGCGTGACACGAGTTGGTTCATGAACTTCAGTGACCCGTCCTGGATTAATGAGTCCTTCCATTCATGGTGTCAGGGAGGAACTGACTCAGGATTGGTCTATTAATCAATTAGTCGATTGTCAGTAAAGTGGTGATTTGTCATCCAGGACCCAGTTGGTCTGGACGTTAGTAAAATAGTTTTTCAGTTGGACATCAGCTAATAAGTAGATTGAGTGTGCGAGTAAAAAAATTAAAGACTCTTCCCGTTTCATGTGGTTGTGATACAGTGAAGTCAATATTATCAATAATCTGCAGCTTCTCCCTCAGGTCGAATAGAGGCCTACACATATAGAAGTGAAGGCAGACAGGTAGTCAAACAGGGTTGAGTGAGCCCAGGTGGTTTGAGACCCAGACTGTATTTATTAAAGATTTTATGTCTCCAGTGCTCGTAGTAAATGAGGCGTCCCTGACCAGGTTCTGTTCTGGTTTCCTGGCATTTCATGTTCACCTGTTTTATATAAATGACAAATGCTGGAGAAGTGTTGTATGTATAAACTGTATCGTGTGTGTCAGATCCTTTCAAAACCACTTTCCTGACCCTGTTGGTTTGTTTTGGGACCAGGTATCTGTCGTCATGTGGGATCCTGATGACACGGGTGCCTCCCCTCCTGGGTGCGGCCACGTCAGGGCGTGGCGTCGTGTTGCCGGCCCGCAGCTTCTTCAACCTGGCTGACTCCTTCTCCAAGAAGAAGGAGTACTCCGAGAGACGCATCATTGGGTGAGTCTGGTTTCAATTAGACTTGGTGTTAGCGGCTGTACTCAGTGTTCTGAACACAGCTGGTCACTGGAGACACATTCTGATGCAGGTTGTGAAGAGCTTTCCACTCGTGATCACATCTCCTGGAATGGATTTTCACACCAGGTCTGACATTGACCCGACAGTACTTTTGTCATGTGGTCTCAGAAGGTTGTTCTTTTAGATTTGTTCTCTGATGTATCATCTGTGGCTGTGGATCAGGAAATCGATCCGGTGGAGCTGCTGGTCTACTGACCACAAGCATGGTGGTTTGATCCCTGGCTCCTCCAGTCCGCATATCAAAGTGGTCTTGGGCACTGAACCTTAAATTACACCTGTGTGGGAATGTTGTGGGACAGAGAACCAGGATGGTACTCTGTATGCAGGACGTTGTGTTATCTTGCTGTGGCCTGTGACTCTGTGACTTTATTACTCTGCGACTCAGAGAACTCACTCTGACGTGTAACCTTAACGCTTGATGGTGGGCATGCCTGATGCTTGCCACTGGCACCACTGATATAGCAGCAACAACAACAGCAACCAGTCAAACATTGTCAGCTTTCCTGCTAACTGTCAATGTGATGCTCAAGGGAAGTCCACAGGAAACAAACTCCACAACCAGATGAACACACACCAGGTTCACCTCTCCTGCCTCACACTTATATACATGTGTGGGCTTTGTTATTATCCACAGAGTAGATCGTCTGATTCGACTTTGAGTGTCTTGCTGCAACATTTGCATATTACTGAGGGAAAAATCAATAGTAAAAATAATTTAAATCTACTTTTGCACAAAACGAGGGAGGAGGAATTTGTTCCTTATCGCTGGCATCTATCTACTCATTCCATAATTCCATAAACAGGAAACCAGCACTCCCAGCAGCACATTCCAAACAGACAGGTTTACAATGGGCACTGCACCAGTACAAATAATTCAAATCTATTTTTGCATAGAACAAGGGCGGAGGATTATGTTCCTCATCATTACACTAATCCTTCAAAGACCAGTTTGAACAGACGGAATAATATTACTGAGCCTAAATGATTCACACCTGATTGTAATCAACCTTTGCTTGTAACAATAAAAACTGTTTATTGACGATGCATAATCACAAAATAACACAAACTAAAATCCTAACTTCCAACATGGGTTCATGTTCTGAGTGGCGCGGCCTCCACCAGCTGAGACCTGACGTATGTGTCCCTGTGTGACGCACTGAATGTCCTCCTCTGTTCCATAGAGAGGTCATAATCACTAAATCTGCTTGTATAAATAGACGCAAGCGGCAGCGAGTTATTTCCCCTCAACTGGAGTGAGGCACTTATACAACACTAGTCGTATAATCTGTCTCTCATTCACTACATCTTGTCTTTATTTAGTTTCTCCTCTTCTCTTTGTCTCCTCTCTTTCTCCTCCCTCCCTCTCTTTCTGTCTGTTCGTTTCCGACCTAGTTGAACACTTAACCGGGTCGTGAGTCGTGTCAGTCTTGTTTCGTGTTATGTCACAGTCGCTGACCTTCATCTGCTTCCTGACGTGCAGCTCTGCATGTTGGTATTTGCACACTGGAGCTAACGACTCGCTCCTCTCGTCCTTCACTCCTCAGGTATTCCATGCAGGAGATATATGACGTGGTGGCCGGCGTGGAAAACTACCGCCTCTTTGTTCCCTGGTGTAAGAAATCTGACGTGGTGTTTCGGCGATCTGGCTTCTGCAAGGCCAAACTCAGCGTGGGCTTTCCTCCTGTGGTGGAGAACTACAACTCTCTTGTCACTACAGTACGCCCCCACCTGGTCAAGGTACGGCACTGCCTCCCAGCCCACGTCAGCTACATGATCCTGAACGTATCTCTCTTCTTGTTGAGGCCTGTTCAGATTCAGTGATCAAAGTCAGATTCACCAAACACTTGGACTAACGTTCTGGTTCTTGTGTTTTTGTCTCTTGTCAGGCGTCCTGTTCAGATGGGAAACTCTTCAACCACTTGGAGACGGTTTGGCGCTTCAGCCCTGGTCTCCCGGGTTACCCTCGTACCTGCACCGTGGATTTTGGTGTAAGTAGAAGAAGTTGCTGTAGAAGTCAAACCTGCAAAAAGATTTGTGAGAGGTTAAAAGAAGAAGGGGTGGGTGAAAAAAATGGATCAAGATCTTTAACATTTCTCTATTTTTTATTCATACGAGAAGAATAAGGAAGATCTAAGATTCTTTCATGCTGAGTGCTCGTATTTTTGAATCCAGAATCGTTTTAAATTGAGAATCAATCAGAGTCAGAATGAACAGTTTGTCTTTTCTCTGTAGTTTCTCAGTTTTTCAGACCTGTACTAAACTCCACATAATCTCCTGAAATGATCACAAGGGGCTGTATGTTAGAACGCAAACGTCTGAGTTAGAGGCTCCAGACATTCTCTGGAGTTTCTCCTGCCAGCCCCCAAGTCAAAACTCTGGATATTGTCAGAGTGAGCAAACAGCGGGAGACAATCCGGAGGAGTGGGCGTGTTTATTATGTTTCCAACACGCAACAGGCGCAAAACTGAACACAACAAAAATAATACAAATATCTCAGGATGAAAAAGAGGAGCCGCACATGTAGAAGACACAGATGAAGATGTAAACTTGAAAAGACAACGAGCTTTGAGAGCTTTTAATAATAAAGCTGAGGCCGGTTTGTTTGTGCTATGAAGAAAAACATGTGATTTCCGCAGAGGAATGTCCTGCATGTGTGTTCGTATGTGAAAGACAAACTCCGGAGAAAGTCCGGATCCCTTTGTCCAGACATTCTCTGGAGTTCATGTCTGCAAACGGCTCTTGTTTGTCCTCTTCTCTGATCCTGTGCTGGTTCTTCCTCGTGTCAGAGTTGCCATGTGTGCAGCTGCAGGTGTTGTGTTTCTATGCCGACCCTTTGATGTGTGTACGGTGTGAAATTCAGCCGCTAACTTTATCCTCTCTGCTGCTTCCCTCAGATCTCCTTCGAGTTTCGTTCCCTCATCCACTCTCAGCTCGCTCACGTCTTCTTCGACCAGGTGGTGAAGCAGATGGTGTCTGCGTTCGAGCACCGCGCCTCCAAGGTATACGGCGCCGAGACGCCCATCCCTCGCGAGCTCATGTTCCACGAGGTTCACCACACGTAGCGCCGCCCCCAAAGGCAACCACAGATATCTGATGCCAACGCCAGAGAGGACGAGGGAGGAGAAAGTGTTAGTGAACGTTGCAGTGCCTTTCTCACAGCTACGACCAAGTTCATTCCCAACTATTTCATATCTAATAAGTGACACGGATCCAGTGACACAGATCCAGCTCCGAGCTTCCACCTTCATGCTCAACATTTCATTCAGTCGTTTCCACTGTCTGAGTAGAATCTGAGTTCTCAGGTTGTGAGCGTGAAGGTGAAACCACAGCAGCTCGTGTGTCATCACATCTGGAAACACCAGTCGTTCACCTCACTGCTCTGACTGACTGTTTTACTACAGCTGCAGGAGACTTCATTTTAACAGCTGCTGCATCAGTTCATCTTCTTAAATAATGTTTTACCACATTAGAGACGAATCGATTTATAATTGAATGATTTAGAAGTGGCTGAAAAAGCCACATTTCCCACGGTTTTATCGAGAATCAATCAGTCAGACAATTATTCTGCAACTGTTTTAATTATTGATTTAATTCATACCATCATGTCACATTATCAGCGTATTAAAACAACTGATAGGGCCCAAGTCTTGTTTAAACACCACAGACAATCACATGATGAGAATATGTAGTAAGAATAAAGAGCAGAAGCCGGTGAGACACTGTCACGGGACATTTTGTTTAAAGAGGACGAGCAGGAGGACGTGTAAACAAAGAAAACCGATCTGTACACTATCGGAAACACAAACCTTCTCTGGGAGCTGAACTTTTATTTAGAGGGCTGTTTATTTTTCTCAATATTATGCTCATGTCATTGTTAAGAGAGCGATGCTGGACATGAGAGCTGCTGACTTATACAGCAGAGGGTGTTTTATTTCTTCTTAAGTGTGCAATATGAGCTGTGTGTTATTTTAAATGCAGCTTCGCAAACATGTAAACCAACTGTCGATGTAAAGGGCCCAAAACCGGCCGACGACACAGAGACTCCGGCCTGTATTTATTTAACATCACAGGATCAAATGTTGTTTTCTGAGCGTGAACAACGAGACACATTTGACGAGTGATTGATCACATGATTGATCACATGATTGATCACATGATTGATCACATGACTTCCAACGACAATTCGACAGCGAGTGAAAATCGACCCAAGGTCAGATTTATTCTTGTCGTCTGTTTGAAGCCGTGATTGATGATAAAGAAATAAAATGAGCAAATATTCAAATGCAAATAAAACACTAAAATGACTCTATTCTTAACGATACTATTATTATCAACAATGATAATAACAGAAAACAGAGGCTGTCATCGAACCCCCGACATCGAGGGTCTTCTCTAAACCCATCTGGAGACACACTAAGTTAAAATAATTTAGTTTTTATTTTTAACATTAAGGATTAGAAGCATGAATTAGGAATCTTTGCTTTGGTCCAGCGTGGTCGTCCAGATCCAGATGTTGAATAGATCCAGGTCGTACATGTGGACGTGTCGGCTCGGACGTGGTTCAGCGAGGTCACCTGCCCTGAACCCACGTCACTCACAGAGTGCCTCCCGGCCGACTGGCAGCATATTTATCTCTATTTTTAAACAATATACTTGTATTTATTACTTAGTTTAAAGTGTAAATATTGGTATTGAGGTCACATTTTGAAAAGAGACACACTGCTTTTAAAGGGACTGGGTTTGTGTCCGTGTGTTCGGGGGAAAGTTGAATGTTAAGAGACTTCAGACAGATTTACCAGCTGCATGATTTATAAAGTATTTTTTCTAAAAAAGAAAAACCCTGACTGGCGTGTATTTTGTTTGTGTGTGTGTTTGTTTGGGGGTAATCTAAACAAGAGTCACCTCCTCTGGCTGGACAGAAATAGTTTGAGCATGTGAGCGGTAAGAATAGATGTAATAGACGGTTTGAAGCGTGGCTGCGTTTAAAGTCTTTTAAGGTTTGAAATGTCACGGCCTAGAACAGTTCTATTTGACCTTTGACCCTGGACCTGCGTCACTGAAGCAACGTCAAAGGTTGTTGTGATTTATTTCCAGAGAAAAGTAACGTGGATCACTGGAGCTAAAAATACTTCCTGCTGGTAGGAAACGACTCCTGTTTTTATTCTTCTAATCATTTCCAGCTGTTTTTTCTTTCATTACACTCAAAAGATTGATTAAGAGCAGTCGCAGTTTTTGATCATTTCTCATGATCTTCATCAGTTGATATATAATTGTAATGTTGACATTTTTAGTTTTTATAGTTTGGAGTTTAAACTGGCTGATGAAGATCCACTGATATACTTCTTTTCCACAACAACTATTAGTCAAGACGGACTTTGAGTCTCAGCTTTTCAGAAAACACCATCTAGCTTCTCTCTAACTGGTAAATGTCTCCAGCTGGTGAAGATCTTGTACGAACGCTCCAGATCAGCCACGAACTGGACATTGTGGTTTGTGTTTTGTCCACAGCCGTCTCATCTTAAAAGATCAAGTTGAACTTTATCTTTTAACCACACATGAATGTTGAGCCTTCGAACTGCTCGTAAAAATAGAAACGTCAACATGAAAACAGGCCAAAACTTTATCGTTGAGGATCATCAGAAGTGATTGAAAGATCCAGAACAGCCACTAAATGGACCTTATTCCTCAGTTCCTGTTTCCAAGGGCGTCTGAAACTCAACTCATGGTGGAAATAGTTTGAACTTGATTCAAACAAAGACGAGAGGTTTAAAAAGAAGCTGAATAAACAATTTAACATCAGAACTGAATTTATTAAATAAGAAAAAAGATTCACCATTAACCAACGTCTACATCGTACAAAACAGAACGATACCAGCTATTCGCCGTAATAATGTATTTATGTTGAACAGCAGCGCCCCCTACTAAGATTTATATGGAGTAAACTAGTTTTCTGAGTTGAGACGAGCGAACGCAGTCACACAAATATAAATCAGAGTTTAAACAGCAAGGCGACGCCACAGGTTTTCATATCGTAAACGAGATCTCACACAATCCTCCACAATCACACGTGAGCTGTAAAATGTATCGTCTGCAACGTGAAGCATGAAAACGAGAAAGATTCAAGGATCGTCAGGCGTCTGCGTAAACATTTAGATTTGACAGATTTTGAAACAGGCTCCTGGTGACGCTGTAGTCACTCGTCATCCAATCGTGTTCAAGGACAAGGGGATTTATTTCTGTCACTTCAGAGACACAGAAAACGTCGAGGCGCTGTAAGAAAACTGGTTTAATTAAATCAAAAGACAGATTTGAACCCACATCATTATTATCTGAGGACAAACAAAAACATTACACAAGATATTTATATAAAATAAGAAAGAATTAACAGAAATGCTACAAAGACAAAAGAATTACTGACAGAGACATTCCTAGCTAAGCTTCTTCTCATTCCGGCCCTGCTCGGTTTGCATCAGATACGTTGACTGTTAGCTTCTTCTTGGGACGTTGGACTTCTCAGAGAACAGCAGTGTGAACATGTGACATGATGAACGATGAGTTCGTTTGACGGTTCGTTGGTCGGAGCCGTTGAGACGGTTCAGGTGGTTTTAACTCGATGGCGTCTCCTCCTCCTGACTTAGTCGGATCCTCCAGAAACCGGACTGAGAGGCAGGAGGCAGAGTTGAATACGGGGGGAGGGGGGGGTCGCACTCCGACATACTCATGGCCAGTCAGTGTGGGCAGAGCTCGGTGGAGGTGGCTGCAGGTTCTCGGGAGGATTTTGTTTTTCTGTTCCTCAGCCACCTCCAGCTCCGCTCTGCCCGTCGAGTCTGTACAGCATCAGGCGGGGGAGTCGGATTAGAAACCCATGCCTCCTCCCATGCCGCCCATTCCACCCATGCCTCCCATACCACCGGGCATCTCCTTCTCCTCTTTGGGTAGCTCCGTGACGACGGCCTCGGCGGTGGCGAGCAGAGAAGCCACGCCTGCAGCGTCCAGCAGCGCCGTCCTCACCACCTGTAGAGACGGACGATACCAGGGTGAGTCACAGGATTTTACATTTCTTTCATTCTTTATGTTCACAACACAAGTTTAGTCCCATCTGTTAACACATGGGACTAAACTAGAACCGACTGGCTGCACTCTACCTTGGTGGGGTCGATGATGCCCTTCTCCACCATGTTGACGTACTCTCCCAACATGGCGTCGTAGCCGATCTCATCTGATGACTGGAGGATCTTCTCCACCACCAGAGAACCCTCCACGCCGGCGTTCTTAGCGATGGTCATGGCGGGGATACGCAGCGCCCGCCTGATGATGTCCACACCTGGTTGGATGGAAAGGAAGCAGATTAATGGAAAAGTTTTTCACCCAAGTAAAAAGAACGTCATCTTTTCAGGCCCGTTTAACTCTCTCGTAATTATTTGGACAGACTTCGTACTTTATAAACGTAATAAACTGAGGATTTGAAAACGTACAACATCTAAATGTGGATTTTTTGTTATGTCTGCTTTTGTTTGACATGAGGATCGACACCAGTTAAGCTGCTTCTCATGATTTCATGTATAAACAGCAGTTAGTTAAGAAAACAAATGCATGTGAACACCCCGAGTCTACATGAATATTTGTTTTTCTAACTGTTTACCTTTGGAATCTAAATTCTACATCTCATGGTCACCCCCCCGCCCTTAAACTCCACACTGATCCCTCACAGGACCTCTGTGGAGCCCATCTACTGAAATCTGTCATCGCGAGTTTGACTTCATCTGAGCGTGTGCACGTGTTTCACTGACCGATCTTCTGGTCAGAGTTGGCAGTTTGGATGCTATCGAGACAAGGGATGCAGCGAAGCAGAGCGCAGCCTCCACCGGGTACGATCCCCTCCTCCACAGCGGCCCGGGTGGCGTTCAGAGCGTCGGTCACGCGGTCCTTCTTCTCGTTCACCTCCACATCACTCGTTCCTCCGATCTGAAACAGGAGCAAAAGGTATCACCACTTGTTTTTATGGAGAGACACCGTGGCAGTCGTCATCTCGTCCGGTCCGAACGTCTGATTGAGACGCACCTTGAGCACAGCGACTCCGTCGGACAGCTTGGCGAGCCTCTCGTTGAGTTTCTCCTTCTCGTAGTCGCTGTCGGTGCTTTCCAGCTGCTCGAGGATCTCCGCTGCACGTTTATCAACCTCCGCGGGGCTGCCGCCTCCCTTCAGCAGCAACGTGTCGTCTTTGGTGATCTGCACCTCACCGACTTTACCGAAGTCGTGAGCCTGGATGTCTTCGAGGGCCAGACCCAGAGCCTCATCCCCGAACACCTGCAGAGAGGAGAAGAGAAATGAATTCAATAAATACACCTGCACATCCTCTCTTACTTTGAAAAGAAGGTGGACATTTAATTCTAAGAAGGTTTTTAACAATTCAGCCACTTGAGTCTCCAAATGTATAACTAATGTTACGTCTATAAGAGGCAACACAAATATTCAAGATCTTTCTAAGAAATTTCAGGTTAATTAAAAATATTATTTTAAATTCAGTGCTTTTAAAGACTTCAAACGTTGACTCACAGTGCCCCCGGTGGCCACGGCCATATCCTTCAGCTGGTTCTTCCTGTTGTCTCCGAAGCCCGGGGCTTTGACAGCGACCACCTGAAGCCCGACCTTCAGCCTACAAACCAAGATGTGGACATTTCGTTGCTTTCGGTTTCTTAGTCGCACACTTTTAACTCTAGTCAGTGAAATATGAGCAGACAGCTAATCTCTAAACTGGGATCAGTAAACAAACAGGACGAACCTGTTGAGGACCAAGGTGCTGAGAGCCTCTCCATCCACATCCTCCGCCACAATAACCAGTGGCTTGCGGTGCTGGTTGGCGAGCTCCAGAGCTGGAACGATGCTCTGGACGGTGGAGATCTTCTTCTCGCTCAGCAGCAGGTAGGCGTCCTGGAACTCGCACTTCTGACCTGAGAGAGCGAAGATGGTGTTTGTTACCGAGTCGGATGCAATGAATTATAATATAAAAACAGCCGACAGTAGGAGAATCTTTACCTTTGGGAGAGTTGATGAAATACGGGGAAATGTAGCCGCGGTCAAACTTCATCCCCTCGATGATCTCCAGCTCATCGTGCAGCGTCTTCCCGTCCTGAGACGACACAACACATTATTTACAGCCTTTGACTAATCTGACGTCAAGTCTTCTTACATCCGTCAGGAAACTCACCTTGACAGTGATGACTCCCTTGCGGCCGACTTTCTTCATGGCGTTGGAGATGATGGTACCGATCTCCACGTCTCCATTGGCTGAGATTGTAGCGACCTGAAGGAGAACATTCATTGTTAAACCTGAGCGAGTAAAAAAAAAAAGCTGCTGACGCCACACCGACATCACGTTTTCAAATATACATTAACAAGTTACTGGTTTACTCATGTTCAGTACCTGTGCGATCTCCTCTGGCGTCGTCACCGGCCTGGAGAGCACCTTCAGCTCGTTGATGACGGTTTCCACGGCCATCATGACTCCGCGTCGGATCTCCACGGGGTTGGCTCCTTTGCTGATGGTGTCGAAGCCCTCCTTGGCGATGGCGCGGGCCAGCACTGTGGCGGTGGTGGTGCCGTCACCGGCCTCCTCGTTGGTGTTGTTGGCCACATCCTGCACCAGCTTGGCACCGATGTTCTTGTACTTGTCCTTCAGGTCGATGCTCTTGGCCACCGTCACGCCGTCCTTGGTGACCTTGGGGCTGCCCCAGCTTTGCTCGATGATGACATTACGACCCTGAAACGCAGAAACAAGGCGGTGAGATAAAAGAGTCTTGGTCACATCTTCAATGACCAAAGTTTGATGGAAAACCAGTAGAGACGATATAGACATTTATTCTTATGTCACAAAAGTATGAAAGATAAATGAAAACCCAGTGAAGATAATAAGCCCTAACATTTTTTACCAGCTGTATGAATTAACTGACTTTTATTTAAAAATCAGACAGAACAATAAAGGTTCATATATGTGAATCATCTCTAAATCTATTTGAGCTGTATGAAAATGTATGTATCACCCAAGTTTGATTAATTGATGAAGTCAGAGATCTACAAAATAATAGAAGGGATTTTTTTTTTTTAGATAAAAAAACCTTCCAGGACTTAACGTTCCACCTCGCAGCAGATTAGACCTTTTAAATGAGATTTAACACCTTTTATTGGTTTTGTTTTTTAGCTCACTGATGATGCTTCACACGACCTGAACTGAACTCGGAGCTTCAAGACTTTCAAACCTTGAATCAAAGATAACAGAAGCTCCCTTCACCTTTGGACCCATGGTGACGGCCACAGTATCAGCCAGCAGGTCGACCCCCTGCAGCATGAGGGCGCGAGCGTCGGCTCCGAACTTCACCTCCTTGGCGTAGCCTCGTGTGAGGTGAGGGGCCAGCGCCCGGCACACAGGCCTCACCTGCTTCATGACTGTTGGTAGACGAAACATCTCTATGGAGAGAGAGAGAGAGAGAGAGAGAGAGAGAGAGGACCGGGGTTAATAATCAAATCTGCTAAACAGTTTTTCTTTAATCCTGAAAGTCCACAGAAAATTCACAGTGCAGCTAAATAATGATTATCTATGATAGAGGTGTACTCTGCCCCCGGTGGTCAACAGTGGAAGAACGTCCCACCCACCAGTGAATCAATGAGATGGAGAAACACTGTCCCAGGATGACCTTGCACTTACAGCACAGTCGAGGTGTTTTCACCGGTTTATTATCCGGATATTTAATAAGTTGCTCAGTAAATTAATGTCAGGAAATATAGAAACATGATAGATCTTCAAAATGATGCAGTAATAATGTAAAGTAAAATCAAAAAGGAAAAATTGGATCTGGCCGTTTCCCCTAAAGCCCCTCAGGAAAAACTGTCATCTGCCCGGTAACTAAATCTCCTCGTTCTCTACCTGACAAACGCTTTTTACAAATGATGCATCACAGAGGCATTTAAATCTTAAATGACATGCAGATATTATTCAGGCTCTTCTTGTTTGTAGAGAAGTGCAGCGTTTTTGCTGGTATGTTTAAAGAAGGGCGTGTTCGGAAACATAATCTAATTTATTTAAATGAAACACTGACACTTTTCTCCGTGTCATGTGATGAGAACCTGGACATTTTACAGTAGTGGACTGTTGATTTTTCATTTTCTTTACCATTTCGTCAATAAACCGACTAATCTGGAAAATAAAAGACGATATAAATTTGTAACGGAAATAAATAATGTGGCAAGTTTTCACATTAATTAATTAAAAGGAAAATACATGTTGATTGATGACATGTTGACAGTCATTGCAAAACGTTTCTCTTTTGATTATCTGAATGTTTTACATCTTCTGGACAGTGGATTTCTCTACGTTCACTGTTCCATTGATACAAATGTTCATTTTGAAGGTTGATCTGTGATTAAATTGTTAATTCAGAGAGTTTTTCTAATAAAAAAAGCCCTGGTTTGAATGGTTCTACTGACGAGACTCATTTAAAGCTGTACGGTTCTGGATCAGCTCGTAGAAATGAATGAGCACAGTAAATACATTTAAACAGATAATTCTATTAACCCCCAAACCCACTTCCTGGTGAACCCACGTGTGTTCGTCAGGTCGCCAGTCACAAGGTCAAATCGCATTAGCACGCGCCTCCTCATCCCTGATCAGATCACTGATTAAAATCCACTGATCGATAATCACCCCACGTGCTTCTTAATGAAGATACCTCTGGATATCCCTGTTATGAATTATGAATATTAATAATAGAGTCGATTCGACCTGGTCTCCAGCTGCTCTTCAGGTCTGGCGAACGTCACAACCCGTATTTCCACGACGCTAAACATCGCGTTAGCTTTGAATTCACAGTTCGCACAGAGACACTCGGACATTTTTGACCAACATGTCCTTGTGGCTCGCGATGATGAAATCTCTCCTCTCGGCGACATGAAAGACGAACCGTCATCGTCGCTTAACTCGGAGACAGCGTGAAATGTGCGGTGCCACGCGGAGCTAGCTGCGGGCCGAAGGCCGCCGAGGCCACGGGAAGGTGTTTCAAAGAGATGTCAGGACTTACTTCAGGTGTGTGGATGCTGGAGCTGCGACAGGACTCGGTGATATAACCGCAGCAGGGAGGACAGGAGCGTGTGAGACAGACAGGACCGCACATGGTCCAGCACATCCGGGGACTTTACCGGCACGCCCCGCACCCTGGATAACCAACAATCCGCTTCCGATATCTCTGTTTTATCAACCGTTCAAATCTAACGTCGGTCTCTATTAGTGTTAATGGGTCATTTGTTGAGTTTTATGTTCATTTACTTTCTGTAAACGATTCTTTAAATGGTGTTTAAACTCGTTTCATTCAGGTTATGCTCGTTCCGGGGCGGCCGCTTCCAGAATTTCCTCGCGTTCCATTGGAGGGGACAAAAAGGTCAAAGTTGATATTGTGCAATATTGCCCTGACTTTAAACGATTAAAAAGGACAAAAATCCTTGAATTAATAATGTTTTAAACCTTTTTTTGAATGTTTTCATGCATTGTGATAAAATGTAATCACTTTAATTAGGATCTTTCCGCTTTGTGCGGATTTTCGGGTATTTCTAGTCAGGCAGAGAAACGGCCGCCTCGTCCACTGCGCATGCGCGCTCCAGAATCTGCCTCCTCACGTGTGGACGTGAACCGGTTCAGTGTGACGATCCACGCTCCTGACGGACCCGACAGCAGCTCCACGCAGAACCTCGACCCACGAACACGTCCACACAGACATGGTAAGACCCGTCAAATAACCTGTGCAGCTAGAGAGCGAGGACATAAGAGACACTCGTGCACCCGGTGGTGGTGGTTGGTTAGGTTAGCGGCTAACGTTAGCCGCCGTTTACATCCACTGACAAGGTCAAACCGCGGAAAGTCACGTTTATCATCGTGTTTAATAAACTGTGAAAACACGGTGGAGAGAAAAGAGGCGGAGGGGGGGGGGTTCGGTGTCTGTCACCGGGGATCGAACCGACAACCTCGTGACGAGTGGCCCAGCGGGACCATCCACAGAACATGTGCCGAGTAATTAAAGTCCTCAGTCACTGCAGCAATGAATGAAGTGTCCGGAAGCAGACCGGAAGTCAAGCTTAGTGTTTGTATGGTTTTAAATCTCTTATTCTGCTTTAAACCTTTTCTGTCATTGAGAACTAAGAATTACACTCGTGTCATCTTCTTTACTGTCAGATCTAGAGCTCATTCAATTAGCCGACCAATCAATAAGTCGATTGATTGACAGCTGTTTTGACAATAGTTTGGAGTCATTGATAAAATTGCAATGCCCACAAATACTAGTTCATACTCTTAAATGTGAACGATAATACAGAGAAACCAGTTTTGACAACAAGCAAACACTTTGCCAACGTAGTCCCATAAAAAGAAATAGTCAAGTCACCATCTCAGTCAGATTCATTTCATCTTCGTCTGCTGACATGTGATGGAGTAGATGTTTGCAGCAAACTGATCATTTAGTTTTTCTTTGCTGCCATTGAGAAGAACTTAATGTGGATTTTGAAAAGTACTCTATAGGTGATTGTTATAAAGCACAAGCCCCATTTAAGTTCTACTTACATAACTGTGCTTGGTTACTTCATGACCATTATGTCAATATATAATAATACTCAAACATTGGTGTTTTAGAATAAATTGAATAACCCAACAGTAATAAAACCATTGAGCAGCATTTAGATAATATGCACATGAATGCAGCAATAATTGTAATCCAATAAATAATATAGATAATGATTAGTACTTACTTATAATGTGGGTACTTTATACTTAATGAGGGACTTTATCTTGCAACTGAGTTTTTCTACTCTGTGCTATTGCTGCTTTTACTGTTTGACAAACTTGATGTTAATGCTTGATTATATTTGCACAATATCCAGAATGTCCTGATCATGATTAAAACGAAGCAGTGGGGAGATTATCTCACCAGCAATCATCATCATAACAGTTTTATGCAACTGGTTCTCCTCAAACCACCTTGTGTAAAGAACAGAGAGAAGCTTCTGGAAAACCAGACCAACTGGCCCTGACTGTTATCTAGTGATGGTAAAACCCTGGAGGACATTTCATCACAGTTGAGGTCGTTCAAACTGAAATCCTGAGATGCCTCCAGGTTATCAGTGGGCAGGCCTAGTCCCCCCCCTCCGCGGGGTAGAAGGTCACTGTGAAGGATAACTGCAGTGACCCCACCATGTCTGCCCCCGTCAGTAAACTGAGATCAACCCCCACCTTCCTCCACCTCCTCCCCAAACGACCTTCACCCAAGGCCGCTGCGGCATCTGCTGCTTTTTTAACTGTCGTCAGCTGCTGTTTCAAATCAGATTAAACTGCTTTGAAACTTTAACTGAATGAAGAAACGTTGACTTCACACAGGCAGCTTCTTGTTAATGTTTACACTCTGTCTGTAGACTTATCACTCCTCTTTCTTTTCCTCCCTCTTTCACAACAGAGCAGCTACAAGTGCTGATTAATAATTTCTTAGTTTTACCCTGATCTGTGGAATTAATCACATTTTAAGTCAAACTTAAACTTGTGCATTTTTATTGTAGTTGTTTGATTAGTGGATGATTTTAATTGTTTAAGTGAGAAATTAACGAGAGAAGTTAACATTTGTTAATATCTGAATACTTTTGTTAATGATTAACACAAGAATCCAGACGCTTCACATAAGTGGAAGCAGCCATATTATTGTGGATAAGTACCATGAAGTACTAGTACTCAGAAATGTACTACTACATAATTATTAACTGTAAATGTATTTAAAAGTAGGATGCAACTATCCTGGATATCACTCGTTTGAGTACAGACTGTCTACCTCACACCAGTTACATTTTTAAAGTAACTAGTTCCTGTTTTGAATATGTCTGTCTTGAAGTTAGTTAAGTGGGATTTTAAAGTTGCATTACACAGACCAGAAGTAAAAGTACTTAAAACTTGTACTTTAGTGGGTTTTGTGTAACAGAGCCAGTATTTATCTCAACACCGCCCCTAGTGGTCACCTTGTGTTGTCACATCAAATCTCAAGGCTTTCACTGGTGAAGTGTAACGTGATGATCATCGGCTCATTTCTTTATTTCCAGGCCTTCAGAAAATTCCTGCCCTTGTTCGACCGGGTGCTGGTGGAGCGCCTCGTTGCGGAGACAGTGACGAAGGGCGGCATCATGCTGCCGGAGAAGTCTCAAGGCAAAGTGCTGCAGGCCACCGTCTTGGCCGTCGGACCTGGAGCTGTCAACCCGGTAATTCCCAGCGTGGTTTAGTCTATATCTTTATTATTTTCAAGTTCTATACATTTGATTGATGCATTTACAATACAATGATATATTTGTACTTTTTTATTTAGAAAGGAGACATGCAGTCTGTCTGTGTGAAGGTCGGCGAGAAAGTTCTCCTCCCAGAGTACGGTGGAACTAAAGTCGTGCTGGACAACAAGGTGCAGTGAAGTTCAAACTGGATCAGTTATGATTAGTTTCTGTTGTGTCTTCTTCTTTGGTTTAATTTGTCCCTTTCTTATTCTGTCCTCCAGGACTATTTCCTGTTCCGTGATGGAGACATCCTCGGTAAATACACCGAATGAGTCTGTTTTACATCAAGTCCCTGTCATCCCCCCCCCCGGAGAGAAGAAATTCAGTTGCCGCATTCGTGTCTGTCTTTTCTTTTTGTTATGTTTTTTTCAATTGTAAATAATTATGATCTCATTTTGTTACAATAATAAAGTTGAACTGTCGATTGTTGTCGTTTTGTCTCATGATTTCATGCTGCTCCTGTTTAATATTCACTACAATCTTGAATTATAAGTTTGTTATGTAGTTTATGACTCATGGTTTTTCCCAGTCGACAGAACTTTGATTTACTTCTATATAACCAAACAGAAAAGGACAAGACATAAGTATGGAGATTTATTTCCAGCTGAAACACAATTGATCTCACTTTGACGGGTGTAATCTAATGTTTTATAGATGATGCGAAGCTGAGAAACAAACTGTCAAACTAAGAGAACCATAAACCTCACGACTTATTAGAAAGTGAGAGACCTTTGTTCTTATTGATTCACAAAAATGTAAAACTGGTTTATCGCTGAAGAGAGACATTAAAATAATGATAAATAAAACTGGTGCAAGAGTTTTTGTTCTTTGTTCAAACAGCCGAATGTAAACTTAATGTAATAACAGATCAACAGCTCTACAGAAGCACGGACGGCCCCTGGACACAGACTCCACTGACTGAAGGTTTGTGTGTCTTTGTGGTGAACTTTATGAATCAAGTGGTATTTTTGCAGTTGTGTCTGAGACTATTTGTGTCCCTCTGACATCGATATGTAGTGGATTTGTCTCCTTTTGTCTTCTAGTCATCAATTTGTGTGTCTTGTTGATTTAAGTCTTAGTAGTGAACTTGTGGATTGATTTTCATCTGTCACTGTTTATGAATGTGTTTGACTCTTTGCAGCCTGTTCTTGTCTTTAGTCAATTTTTGCGTCTCTGTAGTTTTAAGTCTTTATTATTAATTTTATGGTCTTTTTGTCTCACTTTGAAGTTTTGTCTCTGTGTCCTTTTATGAATGTTTTTCTCTCTCTGCTTGTTTGAGGTCTTTTTTCATCAGTTTTATCTCTATGGAAATGTTTTGTGTTTTTGCAGATTTTAGTCTGTAGTTATTTAGTCTTTTTGTGGATCTGAGTCTCTGTAGTTGTTTTGTCTTTTTGTTGATTAGATTTTCTGTGGTTGTTTTGTCTCTTTGAAGATGTATTCTCTGTAGTTGTCTTTTTGTGGATGTGAGTCTCTGGTTGTTTTGTCTTATAGATTTGAGTCTTTGTAGTTGTCTTTTTGTGGATGTGAGTCTCTGTAGTTGTTTTGTCTTATAGATTTGAGTCTCTGTAGTTGTCTTTTTGTGGGTGTGAGTCTGTGGTTGTTTTTTCTCTCTGAAGATTTGAGTCTGTAGTTGTTTTGTCTCTTTGAAGATTTGAGTCTGTAGTTATTTTGTAGATTTGAGTCTCTGTAGTTGTCTCTTTGTAGATTTGACTCTCTGACCTTTCAATAAGGAAAATATCTTCCTCGTCGTGCTTTACTACAAGTACAAACTAAGTGAAATACTCGTGTGCAGTATAAGTACACAAATGAAGTACAGCACAGTACAGTTACCACGAAGTGAATCACCGACACGACAACAGCGCCACTGACGAACATCCGGGTATTCTGTCGAGATGGTCATGGCGGAGGGTTCTGCAGTTCTCAGGAGGAATCGGCCTGGAACCAAGGCGAAGGTTTGTTTCCAGCCGCCGGAGCTTCCCCGCGTGGTTCCCGACCTGTCGGCCCCACAGACCCGGGGAAGCCGCTTCACCCGAACCGGGTTTCTCCGGCGCGCGTCTCTGATCCGCACCTCGGTCCCAGACAAACACAGGAAGGGCCGGGACCTGGAAGCGTCCAGCTAGGTTAGCTGCTAACCGCTAGCCGCTAACCGCTAGCTGCTCCTCCGTCTAGTTCCTGGAGTCGGGTCCAAAGCGAGCCCGGGTTCGGCCTCCTCCCCTGCAGATCGATTCGGGTTCATGTGTCGCGGGTTTAATCACGAGCTCGATCCGCTGGTGGATGGAAACCACCCGAAAGCACACGGAGTTAGCTATGTTGCTATTTAGCTGCGTACGCTCGTTAGCTTCGCAGGAAGAAGCCGCATCCCGGCTATCGAGCTAGCTAGTGACAAGTTAGCTTCTTAGCTGTGAGTGATTGGAGAAAAACAAAAGATTTTTTATAAAAATATTTTCCCCGTTAAACTTGTTTTCCTGTCTCCGGACAGTTTGTTCCACTGGACAGTTCACTGTGCGTCGTTTAGTGAATTAACACCGGGTTTGTTAACGTCTCTGAAGTTAGCTTCCCATACGGAGGTTTCTTTGACACGAACCTGGATTTTAAACTATTCAAACTCTTCCAGGTTATTTAGTTCAGAATTAAATAGTTTAATGTTCACTGGGCTTTTGTGCGTCGACGACAAAAGCTGTGAAATCCCCCATGTGTGTGTGTGTGTGTGTGTGTGTTTTGTTAATGTGATCAAACTTTCTCTTATTGACAACCTGTGATTTAATTTGGTATTAAAGTCTCCAAGTCCAGTTGGTTTATATCTGCACGTGGTCTGAAGTCTGAGGAATGTAAACATTAACACAACACAAGCTCTCACACTTGTGTTTTTGAATGCAGGTGGTTTTAATCTATATCCTGTCTCTTGGAGAGAAAAGGCAGTTTTTCTCACAAACGAAATAAATCTGAAAATGTGTTTTAAGCTTTGAAGCAGCGTGTCTAAATCTGCACTGATACAATAAGTTCAATCAGTGGCTCGATATTGTCATTTCCCCTTAAATCTCCCCTTAGCTGGACAAGTCAGAAGCCGACTTTATGTCCGTGTTTGTTTAGTTGATTGTGGGTCGATGTTGTGCAACAGCTATGTAATCTGCTCCAGTCAAGCTACAATGTGCACTTTGTCCACTTTGACTGGAGACTAAACGTGTCCTCCCTCCCTGTGCAGGACTTCTACAACTGGCCGGATGAATCATTTGAGGAGATGGACAGCACGCTCGCTGTCCAACAGGTGTGTTGTCATGTTGGCTCTTTTTAAAGAAGTGCACACTAGTACAGAGTTTTTCATTTTGGCCGGTTGACAAACGAATGCAATGATCTCCTCATTAAAAGCTGTGGCTGAACGAGGATGTCTGCTAATGTGTGTTTGATGGCTCTTGTTTCAGTACATTCAGCAGAACATTAGATCAGATTGCTCCAATATCGACAAAATCCTGGAACCTCCGGAGGGTCAGGATGAGGGGGTGTGGAAGTATGAACACCTCAGGTAAGCGGGGGAAGAAAATACTATGAGTACATTTTTTGAATATGGTCTTGTTAGCCTGCATTAGTTAACATTTGAAGGACAGGCTTCATGCCTCTGCAGCGGCCCGGGTCCGACTCAAGCTCCCGACCATTTGCTGTGTGTCACCCCCCCATTTCACGCCTGTCCTGACAAGTAAAGGCCTAAAATACCCCCAAAAATAAATACTTGACGGCCTATCTCGCCAGGTCAAAGCAGTGTTTCACATTAATTATCTAAACTTGTGGTCGCCACCATATTCCATTCTGTCCCACTACAGGTTTATAATGAGCCACATTTTTACACTTCTTATAATACCATATGTAATAATTGAATGGGTTCTTTCCTGATCCATACCACATCCTTCAATGTCTTGTTCCGTCCGTCCAATCCGTCCAGTTGTCTTGCATAATCCTGCTAACTAATGGACAGACAAAATATTTTACATAACCTCCTCAGTGAAGGTAATTAAGTGATCCCAAACTTTGACAAGCCACTGGTTTCTAATCAAATCTGACAGAATAACTCCCTCATGCCTGTGTGTTGTGTTTTCTTGTCATGTCCTGTTTTTCAGGCAGTTTTGTCTGGAGCTCAATGGACTCGCTGTAAAACTGCAGGTAAGTGAGCAAACAAACAAATACACACTTGTTTTGCTTTGACTGAAAGGATTTAGTCCTGAGTTAATATTCAATTGTCTTGTGTTGTAACAAAACATATCCCCTGCAGATTTTCTCCTGACCTCTTTAAACTACCAAAATCAACTTTTAAATTTGTAGCAGCAAATTACAGCATCATAGATTGAATTTGTTTCCCCAAGTTATCATGTCTAGACAAGTCCAGACTAGTATCGTTGTAATACAAGTTTCTCCTCCTGCAGAGCGAGTGCCACCCAGACACCTGCACCCAGATGACGGCCACAGAGCAGTGGATCTTTTTATGTGCTGCCCACAAGACACCCAAAGAGGTGAGTCCGTCCTGTATGAACCCCTCTGCCTGATTTATTCCTATCTGCCTGTGTGTAAATTACAAGTAGAGACCGCTCTTACTCACAGTTGTGTGTGCGTTTTTGTTCTGCTTCATCCATAGTGCCCTGCCATTGATTACACCAGGCACACGCTGGACGGAGCTGCCTGTCTTCTCAATAGCAACAAATACTTCCCCAGCAGGTCAGTCACCTGCAGCTCAGCCACTATGATTGATACAGTAGTAAATGTCAGTGTGATAATGTGAAATGTTTGGCTCGTAGTGATGAACCTACAGAGAACAATCAGTTGAATCTGCTGCTCACAGAGTCTTGTAGTGAATCTTAGAAGGTTGGAGTGTGACAGGAGATCCAACAAGCACTTTGCTTTAAGAAAACTGACCCGATACTGACTTGATATCATTTAAACAGCTACCATCTTTGTCTGATTTGTCCTTCTAGGGTGAGCATCAAAGAGTCATCAGTGGCTAAACTCGGCTCTGTCTGTCGTCGCATCTATAGGATATTCTCTCATGCCTACTTCCACCACCGCCAGATATTTGACAAGTATGAGGTAGGTGTCATTAGAAAAGGCTTCTGTTCGGCTAGTAATGAATGCAGTGCTCTTTGGACGGCTGTGGCTGAGGGAGTAAAACGGTCGTCCTCTAACCAGATGGTTGGCGGCTCGATCCCAGTCTTCCCCATCTGCATGCCGATATGTTCTTGGGCAAGATGCTGAACCCCAGATTGCCCCTCATGGAATGAAAAGTGCTGCCCATAGATGCACTGTATGAATGTGTCTGTGAACGGGGGAATGTGAAACTGAACTGTAAAGCGCTTTGAGTTGTCATCAAGACTAAAAAAGCGCTATATAAATACAAACCATTTATTGTGGGGATCATTCTGCCAAGCGAAATGCTAATTGTGGGATTGTTTTGGTTTTAATTTGCTGATATAGTCCAGTTATAAAACACTTCACGTTTCCAGACCCTACAGAAAGAGATGATGTGACAAATCAGACATTCTATTTTTTAATGATATCCCCAAACTTGGGTCTGGACAGTTTCTGGAGTTTACTTTTCATATATGCAAAACACAGCAGGATATTATCCAGGTCAGATGTGTTCACAACAGCAACAGGGATCAGAACATTATTGAAAATATCCAGGTGAGCGGTGGCTCTGCGTAGAGCAGCAGGAGGCAGGACATGACGGATGACGTGGTTTTTTTTATGAGCCCATAGACACCGAAGTTGGCCCCTATTGCTAAATGCTCTTGAATCTTGTCTTTCTTTCCAAGTTTACAACTTCGTTTGTGTTTTCTACATGTATGGTTCCTCATTTTAATCCTGGGATATTTATATTGTTCCAATTTTACGTCTGTCGCCTGTTACAGACGTCATCAACACGCTCACCCGCTATCTTTTCCAGCTGTATTTTCACAAGGACTAACTTGGGGTCTGGGAGGAAAAGTTCCAGAAAATGTCTGGAACAACAGACGAGTACATTTGCTTTCTCAAACACAGCCCCTTGGAAAGATTTCAGGAAAATGTCTGGATTCCAGTGCATGTCTGAAACACTCGTATGAGTGTTTAGCTGCTTTCACATACAAAACAGAACTGGAAGCAGTTTGTTAAATAAATCTTCATTTTATTCGACTATTATTGTATTGTTATATGCAGATTTCTGCATTTTCATTGAAATGAAGATAAAATCCGTTGCTGCTGCTTCTTTGTTCGGTTTATTGGCAGGTGTCAGTCAACCAATGTCAAGGTGCATACTACTACTTTGCATTTATCACATAGGGCAATAAGAGATACCATGTGGTAAATGCAATAGAATTAGTTGAACCAACAAGGTGGTCAAGGTGTATATTACCACATGGCTTTCAACTAAAGGCCAGACTGAAGGCCGTTGGCTATGACCTTTAACATGCCTTTGATGAGAGGTGGTAATATCCTAAGAT
This sequence comes from Hippoglossus stenolepis, assembly GCF_022539355.2. Classification (NCBI taxonomy): domain Eukaryota; kingdom Metazoa; phylum Chordata; class Actinopteri; order Pleuronectiformes; family Pleuronectidae; genus Hippoglossus; species Hippoglossus stenolepis. The sequence goes on along the minus strand of NC_061495.1, from coordinate 2,151,570 downwards.
GTTGGTTGCCACTCGCCTACAAACCAAACTAAGAAGAGGATTAATTAAGAAGAGCTTGTAAGACTTGCAATAAATAAATAGATACGATTTTAGTTTCTGAGTTTCTTAGAAGATTCAGCTTCACAATGGATACATCTACTGAATTGGAGCTACCCGACATAACAGTCAAAGCTATTCAGCCGCACATTGACGATGTCTTCACCAAGCTTACTGCGGACGAGTGGAGGCAGTTAAAATTAGGGGCACCGAACAATGCCACAAAGTTTCTGTTGGCAGAACTTGTGATGAACATGACATCGACTGTGTCCTCCAAACTGCTAACGACTCTTGGATATGACGGCATGTCCGTGACTGTAGAAAAGGTCTTGTCCAGTCTGGAAGACGCACTCTGCCAAAGTTTAGCACCGGGCAGCTCAACCAGCTCTGAGAGTTTGGATCAATTCATAGAGTTGTTTGCAGAGGAGGTGACAGAGAGGGTCAACGCCAGCCTGCATTCCAACTCCACCAGCACAGAATCCGCTGGACCGCCACAGTGTCACCAGACCATACCCAACAAACTCGAGAAAATGGTCAGTTGTCTTTGCAAAGTGTTGAAGAAATCTGCTTGTGACATCGAGGGCTCGTTCAAGCCAAGACTGCGTAGTCAAAAGACATTTGATCTTTTAAACAAGCTTCCTCGGGGTAAAACAACCTCAACCTCTTCAGACAGTGACGGAGCATCATCCTCAGAATCATCAGTCCGCAGCAGTGACTATAGGACAAGTGAGGCCGTCCAGGAAATCATCGGGAAGGAGGTGAGCGACATCATCGAGCCCCTTGTGGACGAAATGTCAGAATCTGACCTGAGTGGGCTGATATCTGAATCTTCTCTGGAGTTTAAAGCTGCTGCAGATGAAATCTATCAGATCATTAGTGAAGAGGAGAGCGTCAGATCATCTGATTCGAGTAGAGGCTCCAAATCCTCAAAGAGCCACAAGAAGTGTTGGAAAGGAGTGGGGAAGAGGATCAAGAAGCTTTTTGCAAAGTTTTTGGCCACAGCATCGATGCTCAAGATGGGGACACAAGTCAGGAAGAAGTTCAGTAAGGAGACCCAAGTCCAGAGCAGTGAGTCAGTCAAGTCTCTGATGGATAGTGTGGAGTCTCTGCTTCTGACAGAGACCAAGGACAGAGTTTCACCTGCAAACGCCCCCGTCCTTACCGATGTCCTCTATAGGTACGTCACAACTGACCCTTTAGTGGCGAGTCCAGCTGAAGTGACGAAAGTGTCTGTTCCTAAGTCCCACAGAAAGATGTACGCGGACATAAAGGAGAGAGTGATGAATTTCCTGCCATTGATGAACTGGTGGTTCTCAAAACAGGCCGGTGACTACACCAAGAGGGTGACCTCCGCTTTAATGGAGATTGAGCCCATCGTAGGATCTCCGGTCTCAGAGATCAACAGTGCAACGGAACGGGCAGAGCCCCGCAAAAAGATGTATGTCAATCTCGTCATTGACCAGTTCGTCACTCGAGTGTTTGCAAAGTCCAAAGTGAACTTGTTCTGTGACGAATCCATACACCTCACTCAATACCTGTTTGAAAAAACATGGGCCGAAGTCCAGGACATTGACATAGACACGTCCCCAGATATAATCAATGTCCTCCACAAGGCGGTGTTCAAGGACCTGTGTAAGATGTGGGACTGTCCGGAAACGCTGCTGCTTTCCATTTACCGAAAAGAACCAGAGGTCGAGAAAAGAATCGCCGCCTCTATGGAAAGCCACATGTCCAACAAACCCGGCAGAATGTCCAGATTCGTCTCCTCTTTGAGCAGATTCTTTAAACGGTAGAAATGCTATCGCTCTAAATGAGGACGAATATACGTGTCTTCTGCTGAAGGGGTGTGGATTCACTCTGGGAGCTCCAGTTTACCACATCCAAACAAAAAAAAAAGTGCATGAAATGTTTTCTGTAACCATTTTCTGTCACAACTGTTAGAAAAGAATAAAAAATAAGAAGATGAGTCGCAGAAGTTGTCCTCTTGGTGTGAAAGCAGGGAGCACGGGGGGGGGGTCTGCTTCATTAGAACCGAGCTTTGGTCCCATGAGCTCTTTTCGTGTGTGTGTGTGTGTGTGTGTGTGTGTGTGTGTGTGTGTGTGTGTGTGTGTGTGTGTGTGTGTGTGTGTGTGTGTGTGTGTGTGTGTGTGTGTGTGTGTGTGTGTGTGTGTGTGTGTGTGTGTGTGTGTGTGTGTGTCACACCCTCTGCCCAGTGGTCGTAGCTATTTCCTTTAAATTCCTGAACCTTGATTTCAGAGTGCAGATACAAACTGAGTGTTTTGACGTGGAGCCTGAACACTGAACTTTCACATACACAACAAGCACAACAACAAAGAGTGAGGCGGACACGCCCACCAACTCCCTGCAACAACTCCACACACTGGACCAACAGTAGCTTTCCATCCACAGACCTCTCTGCCAGTACTCATGAAGAAATGTGGGTTTGTTTTAACAGCAGCTTCTCTACTCTACTCAAACATGTGTCCATCACAACAACACACACACTTCCTGATCTCTGATCTGTTTTTTTATTTTTATTTTAAGAAAAGTACAGCATGAAACACAACTCGTCCAGATTTACTTTCTGTTTCTCGTTGTTGTGCTTCCTTGAATTTAAGAGTTTGAGCCCAGGACCTCCTGCTGCGTTCTTCACGTGTGAAAGACGATCGCCAGAGAAAGTCCAGTCCCAAGTCTTCTTCTCCTTCTTTATTCGGTTTATTGGCAGGTGACAACCAACGTCAAGGTGCATTACCGCCCTCTACTGTGTGTGTCAATATCCTACTTCCTCTTCTTCCCCATTCGGCAGCGTATCTCTTATTACCCTTGATATTTGATAGCTTCTCCTTCGTTCAGTTGAGTGGCGGGTGACAACCTCCTGTGTTGGAGTGTATATCAGAGTTATCTAGCTCATATTAAATCAGTTTGTCCAATCCTGTCTCCCTCAGCTAATGGAACATACTCCCTATTCCAAAGGTAACTACTATTTCCAAGCTTAGTTCTTCCTCTCTGCTTTGCACTTTTCCTCTTGAGCTTTTCTCGTTCTCGAACACACTTATTAAAGTGAAGCATTACATGCTCCACTGACTCTTCTATAAAATATTTTGTGCGGGGGGGTTCAACACACAGTGGAAGGCGGTAATGCACCTTGACGTTGGTTGCTACCCGCCAATAAACCAAACAGAGAAGAAGAAGAGGCTCGGACATCCTCCGCAATTCATGACTGAAAACGCCCTTAAAATAACAATGCCTTTGAACAAGAGGCCGGGCTTTCTATTAGAGTCACAATCTTTTTGTGGTTTTGATCTACAACATTATTTGAGATCTTTAAAATTGCCTTTGGTTCTTTATCATGTGTTTGATGTCTATATGACTCATGGTTGGAAGAAGATACCCTTCATGTCCCATATCAAGGGCGTTTTGTACTACCTGGTCAGCAGCGCTAAGTGGAAAGAAACGGATCGAATAGACCTGAACCCAGATATGGAGGAGACTGCAATACAGACATTCACCATGGATACATCTGATGCATTGGAGCTTCCCAGCATGACAGTTGAAACTATTCGCATGCAGATTGAGGATCTTTATAGCAAGTTGACTGCGGAGCAGTGGGAACTGTTCAAATCAGAAACACCAGACAACATCACAAGGTTTCTGTTGGCAGAACTTTTTCTGAACATGACTTTGTCTGTGTCCTCAGACCTGATCACAGCACATGGACACAACGACTTTCCCTTTACTGCGGAGAGTATCCAGTCCAGTCTGGGAGACGCTCTCCGTCAGAGTTTAGCACCGGGCAGCTTAAAAAAGTCTGTGAGTTTGGATCAACTCACTGAGTTGGTTGCAGAGGAGATAACAGAGAGGGTCAATTCCCGCCGGTCTGAGCGCTCCACCAGCGGACGCTCCACCAGCGGACGCTCCACCAGCGGACGCTCCACCAGCGGACGCTCCACCGGACTGCCACAGTGTCACCAGACCACAGCCAACAAACTTGAGAAAATGGTCAATTGTGTTTGCAAACTGTTGAAGAAATCTGCCGGCGACATCGAGGGCTCGTTCAAGCCGAAACTACGCAGTCAAAAGACATTTGATCTGATAAACGAGTTCCCTAGGGGGAAACCAACTTCTTCAAGCACTGACTCTTCATCAAGCAGTTCTCGCTCTGACAGACGAACATCCTCAGAATCATCAGTCCGCAGCAGTGACTATAGGACAAGTGAGGCCGTCCAGGAAATCATCGGGAAGGAGGTGAGCGACATCATCGAGCCCCTTGTGGACGAAATGTCAGAATCTGACCTGAGTGGGCTGATATCTGAATCTTCTCTGGAGTTTAAAGCTGCTGCAGATGAAATCTATCAGATCATTAGTGAAGAGGAGAGCGTCAGATCATCTGATTCGAGTAGAGGCTCCAAATCCTCAAAGAGCCACAAGAAGTTTTGGAAAGGAGTGGGCAAGAGGATCAAGAAGCTTTTTGCAAAGTTTCTTGCCACAGCATCGATGCTCAAGATGGGGACACAAGTCAGGAAGAAGTTCAGTAAGGAGACCCAAGTCCAGAGCATTGAGTCAGTCAAGTCTCTGATGGATAGTGTGGAGTCTCTGCTTCTGACAGAGACCAAGGACAGAGTTTCACCTGCAAACGCCCCCGTCCTTACCGATGTCCTCTATAGGTACGTCACAACTGACCCTTTAGTGGCGAGTCCAGCTGAAGTGATGAAAGTGTCTGTTCCTAAGTCCCACAGAAAGATGTACGCGGACATAAAGGAGAGAGTGATGAATTTCCTGCCATTGATGAACTGGTGGTTCTCTAAACAGGCCGGTGACTACACCAAGAGGGTGACCTCCGCTTTAATGGAGATTGAGCCCATCGTAGGATCTCCGGTCTCAGAGATCAACAGTGCAGCAGGCGGGCAGAGCCCGCAAAAGATGTACGTCAATCTCGTCATTGACCAGTTCGTCACTCGAGTGTATGCAAAGTCCAAAGTGAACTTGTTCTGTGACGAATCAATACACCTCACTCAATACCTGTTTGAAAAAACATGGGCCGAAGTCCAGGACATTGACTTAGACACGTCCCCAGATATAATCAATGTCCTCCACAAGGCGGTGTTCAAGGACCTGTGTAAGATGTGGGACTGTCCGGAAACGCTGCTGCTTTCCATTTACCGAAAAGAACCAGAGGTCGAGAAAAGAATCGCCGCCTCTATGGAAAGCCACATGTCCAACAAACCCGGCAGAATGTCCAGATTCGTCTCCTCTTTGAGCAGATTCTTTAAACGGTAGAAATGCTATCGCTCTAAATGAGGACGAATATACGTGTCTTCTGCTGAAGGGGTGTGGATTCACTCTGGGAGCTCCAGTTTACCACATCCAAACAAAAAAAAAAGTGCATGAAATGTTTTCTGTAACCATTTTCTGTAACAACTGTTGGAAAGAATTAAAAAAATACTCCACTTAGTTGTGTCTGTTCTACCGATGTTTCACTAGATGAACAAATTATTAAGACACTAGTTTGGTTTGTTCCTTTGATGTATCAGCCATCTTTAAGAATATTTGTCATGTGCACAACAGTTACATGCAGATACAAATTCTTGGGTCACAGGCTCCCTTCTAGCCGTGCTCAAAAATATTCAGAAAGAAAACCATACAAGCAAAAATAGAATATAAAAGGTGAGGGGTGTTCAGCTGCATTATGACACTTCACCACTAGTTGTCACTAAATTCTAAACACTGAACCTTTAAGGCTCGTGTGCTGCACCTAAGCCAAAGGAAAAACTTTTTTTTTAATAGCATGAGAGCCCTGATATAAACGTGTACAAATAAAGACATGGTAAAATAGAAATTACTTTATTTATAGATGGTAGCAAAACCTTATTTTAAACAGGCCTCAGGTTAAAGACTAGAACGGGAATTGATAAGCTCCACCACCAAATATGTTGCACACACCCACGCATGTTTCTGGAAAATGTCTGAAAAATTTGGTCCAGACACAGTTTGTCTTTTGCCTGTGAAGCAGCAGCAGCAGGTTGTCGGGTCCGACTCGTTCACAACAACAGGAACATGTGGGGAACATCCAGGCGAGGGGCGGAGCCTGTAGAGCAGCAGGGGCGGAGCCTGTAGAGCAGCAGGAGGCCGGACATGATGTATAAACTCTGCTGTGGAAAGATCAGTGTTGTTGTTTACAGCTCATCCACACCGGCATCGGCCCTCATCACCAGAAGCTCTGGAACCTCGTGTTTCCAAGTTGACGTCTTCGTCTTCTACGTGTTAGGCTCCTCTTCTTCATCCTGAGATGTTTGTGTTCTTCCAGTTTCAATCTGTCATGTGTTAATAACGTAAGCAACACGCCCACTTGCCAGCAGCTGTTTTCCTGCTGTATTCTCACATGGACTCACTCTTGACAGTTTTCTAGGGGCTGGCAGGAAAAGTTTCGGGAAATGTCCTCAGCAGGTCACTTGGACATTTGTGCTTTCTTACATTTTTCTGACTGGAAAATGTCGGGGAAATTTCAGTGCATGTTTGAAAGCAGCTTCAAAGTGTCAACCAGGCAGAATGGTGAAGAATCAGGATGCAGTTTCATAGCTGTGATCTGTGTGTGTGTGTTTGTCTCTGTGCAGAACGAGACGTTCCTGTGTCACCGGTTCACACGCTTCGTCATGAAGTACAACCTGATGTCCAAGGACAACCTGATCGTGCCCATCCTGGAGGAGGAGGTGCAGAACACGTCATCAGCCGGGGAGAGCGAGGCCTGAGATGCAGCTGCTGCCATAAGGGAGACGTGTGAAAACAAAATATCTACACATTACAGAGGAGACGCATTCACACACACACACGAATATATATGTCTACACATTACACACACTACAGTGTATTAAGGCTCCTGTCCAGTAACACTGTTCATGTCCCTCCTCCCCTGTCACCTGTGTCTCTCTCAAAGGACGTGAAGTTAAAGAGCGGGAGCAGAGTTCAGTCACTTCTGCAGGACGACATATTTTCAGTTTCACTCTCTGTTCCTTCAGATTCAGGCCGTGTCTCTGGAAACATCTCCGCTCCAACACCTCTCCTTTGTCTTTATTCTTCTTTAAGCAGCTGGATTTGCAAAAAAACACCAAACTACGTAACCATGGTGACCTGTATTTTGTGACGAAGGCACACACACTGACAGCCCCCTTCTGTATATAACCCCCCCTCTCTCTCTTTCTCTTAATCCACTGTCATATTTTCTGATGGTGCTTCACTTTCTGTGTCTGCTTCTGTTCTGTTTGCTTGTGTTGCCTACCAGCCTGTTTTTGGGGGTGTCCCATGAAACGGATCTCTAAATTATCCGGCTCACGTAATAACGCTATTCAAACACTTTGTAGGTGTGTGGCTTGTGTGGTAGTGAACAAAGAAAACCTTTCTCTCTCTCTCTCTAGCTTCGTACGTGTACTAGCAGTCAGGTGTTCCGTCTCCTCGGTCTCCGAGGCGATGTCTCGGAGTGTGTAGGAGGCTTTTGGCTAACTCTGATCCTGCTTTGTGACAAGCCCCCGTTTAATACCGTGTGAAATGTGCCTGATACTCCGCTTCCCTTGACTCGACGCTGCTGTACGCCGGTTTCTACCAATCTAAACATTCGACCAGTAAATGCCACGAGGAAGTTCTGACTATCGGCAACATTTAAGTATCTGAGCACAACCTCCCGTCTTTTACCCCCTCCCTCATTAAGTTATTTTGTGGGAGGAGTCTTGTCAGTCCAACCCACTTTTTTTTTTTAATGGACTAAAAAATTTTGTTACTGTCGACATTTACATGATGTCTGTTAATAAAAAAGACCTATTATTCAGACTGGTGGTTTTTATATTACTGAGGTTACATCCACACTTTATCTACACACATTTGTGTGAATGTACGGAAACAAACTGACGTGAAACTTAAAGTTAAACTTGAAAAATAAAAGAGGCAAAATGTACAAAGTCAACATTAATACTGACATTTATTAAACCTGATGATGAATACATCATATACATATAACCATGGTCACATAACCACTTTGAACCCGTCACTCACTGGAAAATCTCAAATATACTTTAACTGGACAGAAAATCGAATTATTCTGATTATAAAATAATCATTTAAAAAATAAAAAAACCAAAGTAGTTTTCAAATAGGATCAATCAGTGTTTTTTGGTCACATGATTAACAGTTGATTGAATATCATCGTTTGAAACATCTGACGACTTCAGTGATGAATTATTAGCTGCAGCTTCCTCTCAAAAATAAAGTAACGTGCATCACAATTAGTTCAAACCCAAATTTGCAGTTGAGTGAAAATGTCTTTAGATATTTACAACATTGTCCCTTTCATAGCATTAAAAGACAAGATTTAACATTTGCTCTCCTGACATATTGTCAGTGATGGATGGTTTAATATTTTCCTGAAAAGAAAAATACTTATTGCAGGTAAAGTTGTTCAAGTTGTAGCTCAACTGCTGTCGTCTGAATAAAGACTGAAGTTAATGTTGGTTAAGAAATAACAGGAAATGTATCTACGACTATATTTTACATTATTGTCAACAAATCCTAAGAAATGAACAAAAACCAACAGTAAGTTGAGTTAATACTTTCTATCCTGTCTGTGAAACTCAGACCTGAGTCCACAGGTTCCTGCTGAAGATATAAACCTTTCAAAAGACGTTTAAAATCTAGTTTTTAAAAAGGGTCAAATCATTTCATTTAACAGCTGGACACTGGTTTTCAGCAAATGTCTTCTACCAATATATATAGTGTGTGTGTGTGTGTTCGTGGTGATAAAGGAACATGTTGTTCAGATAAAGCAGAAAAAATACATCAGTCAGATCAACTCAAAGTAGATTTAGTATTTTCATGGATTCGACACTAAGGAAAATATCAAATGTTTTCTGAACAGGACACGTCAGTACCATCTACGCTCTAAAGCAGAAAGCAGCAGATTAAACAGAAGAAAAAAATAAACGTGTAACACCAACAGCAGCCGAACAAATATTAAATAATACTGTCAAACAAATGCATGATTGGACATAAACCATTTCCAGAATGATTCAAATATGGCCCCGGTCAGATTGAACACGATGAGGGTTTCTAACGTCCTCTGGTCGTAGTAACTGTCACTCGTCAACCTGCAAACTGTCAGTACCAAATATTCTGGAGGAGAAGAGCCGAGTCGGACCCGAGGTGAGATATGAAGGTTTTCAAACATCTGGACGCACCAATAAAAAGTCTTGAGGGAGATGAGAGAACTTTCTCTGGTCAATTGAGGAAAAAATGTGTGAAACAGAAAAACCAAAGAGCAGGAAAAGTGATATTGGTCAAAAAAAGGTGAATCCCTCGTTTATCACCAGTGTTGATTCCATAACGTGCAGAAATCAGTTTGTGCTTCATAGGTGTGTGTCTGTGTGTGTGTGGTTTCTATGTAAAGGTTCGGACTCAGACCCGTCTCTAAATAAAACCTCATTATGGCTTCAATAAAAACATTTTTAAAAAGTGCAGAGTTTTAAAAGTAACACAACGGCCGATGAAGAGTCTGTGGAGACTTCAAGTCTCTTCTCCGTTAGTCCAACACTGTTTGAATCCTGGAGTTAAACTCCTGGAGGAAAATGTAAAATCCGTCTGATTTGCTGCTCACATACACGTGACCTCAGCTTTCCCTTCTTCCTGCTCGAAGCCGTTCTCCTCCAGGTGGGACAGGGCGCTGGGATACCCCCCCCCGAACACGGGGAAGCCGCCGATGCCTCCCGCGGTGGGAGAGAGCTCCTCCGGCGGGACGGTGGCGCTGCTGACCGAGCGGCTCACCGAGCGGCTGGACACGTCGCTGTGCACGGACAGAGTCTGGACACAGGAGACGGACGTTAGATCACAGCTCGGAGGAATCTCACATCTCACATGACCGAACACAACTTGTATTTATACACAACGAGGACAGTTTGACATAAACTTGAACTTTGGCCTCAGGACAGATGTTTACACCTCATTAGTTCCCTGGTTTCCCTCTAAACTCTCTTCTTCTGGATCTTAAATGCGTCGTGAACTGCTCAAATCACATTTAGGATTTACACGGACCTTATTTTTAGACCTGTCTTATAGGAGCTGCAGTACTTTTTGGCTCGAGGAGGTTTTGGTCTTTGTGACCTCAGATCGTGAGAAGGTTCAAAGTTTCCAAGACTTCAGTCTCAGCTCACTGTGTGCGTGAGGTGCAGTTCTGATTTTGTTCACCAGGGCGCAGTGATGCCACATAAACATCAGCTTTTTCCTTCATCATAGACAATCATAGCTTTTCACCAAATTCCATTAAACTTATTCCATGAAGGTTTGAACCCTTTTTCTTTTTGAAGGGGATTGTTATCTCCTTATCTCACCTGGTTCCTCTGCTGCCCGGCGGTCTGACCTCTGACGGGCCTCTGCAGAAACACCACCTGCTTCGTGGCCAGGTTCCCGTCACTGCACACAGAGGGATCATATCTTATTATCATCATGTTACGTTATATGTTAACAGCATCCATACGCAGCAGACCCAGTTGATGATTAAGATTAACATTACCATAGATACAGGAAGTGTTGAGCTCACCTGTCGTGTCGGATGATGGGCGTGGGCAGAATGCACGTGAGCAGCCAACCGAACTCCGCCAGGGTGTGAAGAAGGGGCCCGTAGTCCGTCTTCACGTTGGAGCCCTGCAGGACAACCAACGTGTCAAAGAGACACAAACAGAAAGAAGAAGAGGACAAAGAAACTTACAAGGAGACAATGAAACGTTACTGAACCGTCCTGGCTGCTTTTCATCCTTTTTTTAATTTCATAGATCTTCTAAAACTCAAAACATAAAAAGGTGGAGACGTTTTGTACAAAGCGTATTTCAACACTTCAGTTCACGGTGTTGAAAATAACATCGTGAACCAGAGGTGTGGAGATGGTTCTGGGTTTTAATACGTAGGGTTCTGTCCACTTCCTGGACTGCAGTGTCAAGGGTTTGGCCAGTAGAGGTCAGCCTTTTCAAATTGGTGACTGAGCATCGACCTTTTCCTCCTGATGTACAAAAACATCTCGTGACGTCATTCAGAGTCAGGGTCTGTGCTCCAGTGATCAAAGGAGCCTCTCAGCTGTCAATCATAATGTTTCAGCCCGTTTTTTATATAATTAACTAACTTAATTAGAACCAAAAATCACCTAGTGACGAAGATTTTTGATTGAAAAAAGTAAAACTTCTCCATTTCCTTTTCTTCCAGTCCACGTGTCTCCTCGTTAACGGGTCAGTTCACCTGAGTCACGACATTTTTAACTGTGGCTTCAGCACCGAAAGAGAAAAGGCCCAGAAACTGTGACGATGGCAGATAAGGTGTTTATCGTTATGTGGGTCAACTGACACTCGTCCTCAATCCTCATCAGTCCGTTACTGACCTCGATGACGGTCCACTGCTCCACCACGATGGTGTCGTTGGCGGGAGGAGACGTGCTTCTCTCCTCGTAAACAAACAAACCCTCCAGGGATCTGGGCACCGGCTCACCTGAAACACACACAACACAACACACACACACACACACACGTGTTAAAGCTAACACAATAATTATCCAACCTTCATTGTCGGGAAGCAAACACATCTCTTGTTCTCAGCTGCGAGTCGGTGGGACACTGGGAGAGTGACACTGGGTTGATAATGACCCAGTTCTTAGAAAGAGGTTTTTCTGTGTGTGAATGTGGAGCAGATGTTTTTTTTGGGGGCTGATTCAACCTGATTTCAGATAAATCTGTGTCAGAGTTTATAATAATAAGTCACAAGACCAGGGGAGGTGCTCCACTTGTTTCATCACCATCTATCACGACGGGACGGTTCATCCCCTGGGGCGACTCGGCTCCGATGATCCCTGAACGCATCACAGATCAGCTGAGGCGTCCGTGTATCAGGGTCTAAATCCTAATATTCAGTAATATTCAGAACCTGAGGTAATGTGTGTTGTGATTTCGCATCTTTAGATCGTCTCTGAGCTAATGTCTGACGTCACGTTTCACAGCAGCTGTAACATCAGGAGGATTATTAGAAAAGAACCTGAACACACTGAGACGAGTGACAGCTGATTCTGGCTCTGCAAACATCATGGATCCTCCAGAAATCTTTGTTTACAATATGCTTCATGTTTCTATTAAACTGAATCAATATCAGCAGATTAATGTTTTTTTAAAACCCTCAAATATTGATTTTGGCATCAGCCTTAAAGATCCTGCAGCAGTCCGGCTCCAGCACGATCGTCAGAGTGTGTATCCATATATTTCCATTTATATAATGTCCAGGCCTCTGAGGTCGAGAGAAGATCTGCTGCTCTGCAGACGAACAGGAAGTGAGGTCGCCAAGGTCGGGAAGACGCTTCCAAATATAGACGCAGTGGAAAAGAGAAGCCACAACAGGAAGAGACGTTTTTATACGTGTGTGTGAATCAGTTTTAATTAGAAAAGTTCAAAAATACCGAGAACAGAAGAAGAAGAAAGAGTAAAAACAGTTTCTCAAGAGCAAGGAACTGACACTTCTGCAGTGACTCTAAATTTAGGTTTAAAGAAATAAAACAAACACGAGTAATAATACAATGAACGTCGAATACGTTGGATCAACACCAGACCAACCTCTCGGCGTGTCCCAGTAGACGAAGGAGTCCACCAGCGACCAGCCTTTGCGGTAGTAGGCGGTGGTCAGCTCCAGCCAGTCGGCCTCCAGGGCACTGACCACCTGACCCTTCCTGGAGACACGCATGGAGAGCGCCCCCTGGTGGTACTGACAGGCCAGCGAGTCCAGAGGAGCGCAGCCTGGAGCCCAGGAGTGGAAGAAGACCAGCAACCGCAAGTCTGGAGGAAGAGGAGGAAGAGGAGGAAACTTAGACTCAAAGATAAAACTTGACATCAAACCCTCATGACGTGAGCGTGATGACGAGCAGAGACGACCTCACCAGGACTGTAGGTGTTCTCCTCCAGCTCTGCGTCTCCAGGAGGCGTTCGGGGGGGGGAGCGTGGAGGGGAGCGACAGCCCCTCTTCGGACTGTGCACTCGGCCGTTCGTGACCCCGCTCACCTGCTGGAGGACCGAGCCCACGAATCGAACGCCCCCTCGAGCGCTGCTGTTCACCTGCCGGACGAGAGAAAAGCAACAAGTTCATTCTGATGCCAAGAACGTTTACTTCTAATTACATTTTACTTTTATTTAAAGGTTCAGTGTCTGGGATTTGGTGACCTCTAGAGGTGAAGCTGCATACATATGGAATAATGTAATTGGTATACGTTATAATTATAAACCTTCAAGAAATGTGCAAGAAGACATTTATATAGAAAAGTGATAACAAGTCAGCACGTGAGGTTTTCTGAAATCATCACGGTTGCTAGGCAGCGGGAGACGTGACTGACCCGGTCGATGAGCGCTCTGACCGTGTCGCCCGTCAGCGAGTCGCCAGGTAAAGGCCACTCCTCCACCCTCAGCACCGGGACACTGTGACACATGGAGGCCGTCTGCCTGCTGAACACACACACACACACACACACACACACAGTGACGGGTCAGCCTCTCTGTGGCATCGAACCCACGGCAGCTGTAGAGTTCACAGTTTACTTGTAATCGTCGCTTCAGGTTCAGACACAAACACATGAATCATTTACAGACTCAGCAGGAGACGAGAAGCAGATTCTGTCAAAGCAATTATACAACTGAACAAGAGTTGAACTAATTCAATCTGCATTTTTAAGATGAAAGAGTAATTACAAGATTCATGGGAACTGCCAGAAGGAATATTGGCATAAAACTTACAATAACTAACATCTACTGTGTCGAATTAAATTTAAATACAATCAGACAAATACGTTAGTGAATAATTGTCATTTTTTTAGAACCTCTGAAGCTGATTTTCTGAACAGAAATTCACATAAATAAGAAAATCAGCAGCTGAGAATTGTTTGAACTCCCAAAATCATATTTAATTTGTTTTATTCTTTTATTTATTCCTTCTGTTTGTTGCTTCTTTTAACTGTTTTAATGTGTTTTTTATTCTCTTGTTGATTGAGTTTGTTGTGAAACACCCTCTGCATGAAATGTGCTTAACAAATAAAAGTTTAATCATTAGTATTATTGTCATAGCTGCAATATCCCATCCAATCAAACCACAGCGATCAGAGATACTCTAACGTCATTGGCTGTGGGACCCCTGTTGTTGGGTGGATTTCTAGCCAATAGAAAATCCCTTTAGACCCAAAAGCAAAACATGGTCTCCCCCTCCGCTCCAGACGTCTGACCTCCTACCAGAGGTTTACATCAAATATGCAGCTGACTTCATGTATCATTCATCTATTTACTCGACAGTGTGATGGCGGGTGTGTGGGCGCGGTGGGACAGCGGGTGTCGCACACAGCTCGTGTACAGTATCTGTATCGATCTCCGAAAAGGATTAACGAAACTTAACAAAACTAACAGGGTGTTAATTATTGTCTGAAAGGAAGAACATCCCCTCAAGATGAACAGTTTCAGTTCGATTAAGGCTGAATGGAGGATCTGGACTCGTGTACCTGGGTCTGGGTCGGGCCAGGATGGCGCGGTACAGCAGGCTGAAGGGCATCGAGCGCGTCCGGCCCACAGACAGGATGATGGGGTGCAGGGCGGCCAGGACGTAGCCCTGCGTGTAGTACGGCTGCAGGGCCTGAGGCAGCTCGGACAGCGAGCCCACGTACTGGACCGTCGGGCGGCTGCCTGCAGGGGCGGAGAGAGGGACGAGGGAGGACAAGGGTGGGAAACGGAGAGAGTTGTTCAGTGGTCATGTTAAATGTGAGAATTCTCCTCCTCTTCCTCAACATCACAACTGTGCTTTTACTTTTCATAAACTTTCCTGGACATTTCCTGAAAAGCAGTAGAAACGTGTTTACGTCAAATTCAGACACACGAGCAGAAGAATACAAGTATCTCATGATGAAGAAGAGGAGCATGAACTAAGAAGATGAAGACGAAGAGGAACCCCTTCATCTGCTGACGGGAGGAAGGTTTCTCTGAGGTCACGTCGAATCTCAGTGAAATCTGAATGCTTTATTCCAAACTGTGGGAATCTTTTACTTCCTGTATGACGACAGGAACGGACACGTTACCGCCTCTAAAACCGTCGCCTGCCTGGTCGGAGAGTTTTAATATCCCGAGTCCGTCGGGTTCAAACACTGATGCCAGGTCTGTCTGAGCTAAAAAGGACGAGGAGGCACGTTGAGGGAAAGACCACATCACCGCTCTCTCTCTTATTTTTAGAGCTGGAGCTGCAGCTGTGGCCTGTGATGTGGTGACACTGGTCTGAGTGGACTGGTGCAGCTCTCAGACTGGTGCTCACACGTCCTGTCAGAGCAGCAACAACAACATATTCTGTTCATGTTTTTATGCTTAGAAACATTTCAGATCGATACGTTTGTGTTCATTTGGTCAAATTTGATGAGAAAAACAAGTTGGATGTTTTGCACTTTCAGTACTTTTATGATGTATAATCGCTTGTTGACGTTTCAGCTGAGGTTGTGCAGATTTTAGAGACGTGAGGAATTTAAAGATTCTCCAGGAAACGACGTCTGGAGGAACGTTTCCTCTGCAGAGCGGGTGATCGTGTTTTTGCAAGAAGCTGCTAAAATAAAAGTTTTTGTTATGTCTATTTACGTCATCAGTCGTTCCTGCGTGTGTGTCACCCCTGCCCTCGCCAGTAGGGGGTGTAAAGAGCTCAGTGGGTTGTTTGTGCGCTGAACGAGACTCGAGCTGTTTGTCTTAAAACTCTGTGACCGTCAAACTTCCTGTGTCCACAAAGAGGGGCTGTTCACAGAGAGGCTTGGCTGAATGCCCCGTGCACGCACACGCACACACACACACACACACACACACACACGGAAAGTCCATTTAAAGCACTTTCACTAAGTTCTGCATTTTGGATGGAGCAAGATTAGGAAAGACAAATCAGGAGTGAGACTGGGAAACTGTGTGTGTCTGTGTGTCTGTGTGTCTGTCTGTGTCTGTGTGTGTCTGTGTGTGTGTCTGTGTGTGTGTGTGTGGCAGCATTCCTCACTACAACCCCCCACATTCTCACGGACAAACACCCCAGAGATGGTGGCGAGCAGCTCACAGCTGAGATCGCTGCCCCCCTGAATGAGCACTTGGCTCCATTATGAGACTGGAGAAGTGAATGAAACCAGTAAACCAGGGGCTACACTTTACTGGCATTCCTGTGGGTTTAAACCCGAACTGCACAACGCTCGAGGTGAATTTAAATTTAACACGGGTTTGCCTGTTGCAGCTGGTGGACACGGTCTGCGTGGACGACTCAGGGTGTGGGACGGAGGGATCAACAAGAGATTCAAACAAATCTGAAAGTGTTTCCAGGCTCGTGCACAGCGGGGAGTTGGTCGCAGGTTGAAAGGTGGAACTGATGCTGAACAGGTACGAGGCCCAGATTGTTCACATCTCACAAATCAAAGAACGCTGAGGGGACGATGAGACCTGTTAGAAAGTTTAATAAGCTCCTGTTAAACCAGAGCTGGAGCCAACGCCCACTGGATCCTTCTGACTCTTCAGCCAATCTAAAGCCCCCCCCACCCTCTGTGGAGGAGACAGTTTGTCTCCTAATGGTCCTAATTGTTACCAGTTTGTATCTTTTGTGTCATTTTGAGTGATTTGTCAACATTTAGCATCTTTTTTCGTTCATCTTGTATATTTTTTGGGGGGGGGGTTTTCCTCTTTGTGTGGTAACTTTGTGTCTGTTTGAGTAGACTGTGATTGTTTCGAGCATCTATTTATGCAGTTTGTGGTCGTTTTGTGTCTTTGTCGTCGTTTTGTTTTGCTCTGTGGTCGTGTTTCGCTTGTGTCTTTTTCTTTTCAGAGCAGTGACTGATGTTCTGAAGCCATTTGTCTCTCTCTCTCTCTCTCTCTGGTGGGGGTGCAGGGCCGAGCAGATTAAAATAATAAACCTTATTTATTTCCTTTATATTCTGCAGAACCGTGTTGTATTTATTGGTTTCATCGTTTTTCCTTTATTTTCAATCATCAGGGGAAACGTGTGTTGTGTTTTTGCCGTCTGGTCGTATATTAAGTGTATAAATAATAAAGAGAGAGATCTTTTCCTTTCGTTAAACCTGGATCACTAACAGTGTCGGAGCGGAGACATAAAAACAGCAGCTCTGATGTTTTACACACTTCCAACCAAAGCTTTTGTTTCAGTCTTTTCTCCTCCCCTGCTTTCAGCCCTCACCCCCCTCACCCCCTCACCCCCATCCTGCTGCCACTCACCCTGATCACCCCACACACTCGGGCCTCTGTTCAGAGAGGGAGGAAAGAAAAAGAGGAGGAGGAAGCCAGGACCAGCAAAGAGGCTAAAAGAGGGGGGTGATGTGGGAACTGGTGGGTGAGGAAGGGGGGGTGGGGGGGTTTTGACGGAGGGCACAGAGCGACGGAGACACAGGTCGGTGACGGACGAGGGTTCGGAGCCAAACAGGCGACAAGATGGATTTTTACGAGTCTGAGAGAGAGAGAGAGAGAGAGAGAATTCAGAAAGGTGTGAGACAGAAGCTGCCTGGCAACAAGGAGGAAAACAAGAGGCTCTGTGACGCCGGACGTCGACACGGCAGCGACATGTCGGCGTTTAACAGCTTCACGTATATTCATGTTCATCGTTTAAAACCAAAATACACGTGTTGGATTCTCACTCGTCTACAAACTGATGGAAAAATGGCAGCAAAGCCTCGGTCTAGTCTCCGGGTGAAACCACAGTTAAACTCACTCAATACAGATTTCTATTTGATTCTGCAACAAATTCTCATAAATATCATACCTATCTATATCTAATAAAAATATTGAATATATCTGCTTCAAGAGCTCCTAACGTATTACAGTTCATCCTTTGGGGGAAGATAAAGTTAATGTTAATGTGATTAGAGACATCAACATCAATCAGGCGTCACGATAAGTGAAAGAGATTAATCAGCTTTTTTCTGCCTCACCTTCAAATCTCCTCTGTATTTAATCATCAAAATACTGAGTTTAATCTGAAATAATCTATTTCCAGATTAGAGAGATTAGAGAAAAACTGAATCATCCCTGGATGTGAGGCCGACGCTACAATCAGCTCTGAACAATCGTCTCTCGTGGAAGAAGGTTACGATTCATCTCTGGGGGGGTTTTTAACCGACATTTCATCCGTCCCTCCCTGGGTTCATCCGACCAGCGATGAACACACGTCACTTCAGGTTAAACCATCTCGTCTCCTCCCTTCATCTCGTCCTGACCTGCCTCCACATCCTCCTCTCATCCTCCTCTCGTCCTCCTCTCCCCTCCTCTGTCCTCTCTGCCTCTCTCATCCTCCTGTCCTCCTCTCCCTCCTTCGCCCTCCTCTCTCCTCCTCTCATCCTCCTCTCATCCTTCTACTCTTTGCTTGACACTACTCCGAGTTTCTGCCGTCGACCCTCAGGCACCAAAACATTTGCCAAGAGAAGAAACACAGGATTCTGTTGTCGTCTTTCCAGGAGCACTTTTGATAACATACATCGATGTGTGGAATTTATTAACGGCAAGAGGTTAAAGAGAAGCTGCAACCGACAATTACTTTCATTATTAATCAATGTGCTGATTCTTTTCTTTATTAATCGACTGATTTGTGAAATGTCTGTTCTGCTCCTCCACAGTCCAACACAGGGTTTTATCCTGTCTGACCCACAGTGCATCACATGCTCTGATTTCAGAACCGAACACCAGCAAAGGTTTTGACCGAACCGATTAATAATCAACATTAGTTAATTGACTAGTTGTTGAAGCTTTGAATTTTACGTCAGTTCATCCGATAGTTTTTTTATATTTCTCTCAAAATAAATCCCAGATATCATCCGTACGGTGACGCTGGCAGAAAAGCCATCTGTGTTTTCAGGATAAATCCTCTGAAGGCATAAATGTAATATTTGAGGCCTGTGTCAAAGTGATTCTCAGGAGGATTAAATTCATAATTTCTTCTGTAAGCTTATGAGTGACATCACATTGTTGTTCCAAAAGAAACACATCAGAAATCTAAGGACTGTGAGAAACAGCTCAGTCGTCCTGCAGATGTTCAAATGTTTTTGATATAAGTACGATATTAGGCCACAAACCACAACTATCATGTTACTGTAGCTGCAACGGAAAAAGCCCTGATGCTTCTGTTTCCTGGAGTGAAGGTAAGAAGAAGATCACTAACAGTAAACAATGCTTTTAAGGAGTGTTTCTCCCCCCCCACACACACACACACTCTCTCTCTCCACCTCAGTGGCTGTGAGCCCACATCAGCTCTGGAAGTTATTAGCCATTAGCCACTTTGATGTGTTGCCTGTGGCTCCGGGTCTCACATCCAGCCTCCGCTCAGACGCAGGGAAATGAGGCCAAGCTGAGCGGGAGAGCTGCTGCTACTGGGCCCAGTGCTGACATCCATGGGGGGGCTGGTGTGTGTGTGTGTGTGTGTGTGTGTGTGTGTGTGTGTGTGTGTGTGTGTGTGTGTGTGAGAGAGAGGACGCAGGCAGATGAAAGTGAGAGTGTGTGACAATGTCAAGGAGAGACGAGGACCCTGCAGAGTGACGGTGATTCTCTACAACGGAAGAGGAGTCATTATTTTACATTCTTGCTACTGTAGAATATTTGAATGTCTTGTTAAAAAAATTCCCCTTAAATAAATCTATAAAAGAAATTATTTAAGCCTCAAGCCTCACTTGAACAGGTTTTTTTATCTACAAAAACTAAGAATACAAATATTCACTGATGACCGACAGTGAAGCCGGTGTCAGACATAAACTCTGGAAGGTTCTAGAAGGTTCCTGGTTCAATCCCAAGTGCCCTTTAGCAAGATTCTGCTGTGGAAAAGATCAGTGTTGTTGTTTACAGCTCATCCACACCGGCGTCGGCCCTCATCACCAAAAGCTCTGGAACCTCCTCGTCTTTCCAAGTTGACGTCTTCGTCTTCTACGTGTGCGGCTCCTCTTCTTCATCCTGAGATATTTGTGTTCTTCCAGTTTCAATCTGTCATGTGTTAATAACGTAAGCAACACGCCCACTCGCTCACCGTGAAGCTTCCAGACAAACTCCGGGACATGTCTGATCTGAGCTGTTTTCTTCCGAACACTTTGTGGAGTTCACGTCTGAAAGCGGCTCAGGACGAGCGGCGCTGCAGGTGCAGGAACTCGTCTTGAGACGTTCAGAGCTCTGACACCTGACGTCTGCAGACCAGGTGCTGCTCAGGAATGTACGGACAGATGTGTTGTTCATGCTCCAAAACAAAAAACACACGAGCACCAGAGTCTTCATCATCATCATCTTCATCATCACATCTCCTTTAACAAACTTATTGAGCCGATTAAAGCTCGAGTGACAAATCCATCGTCCTCGTGTCTCAATCAGTTTGTGCTGAGTTTCCTGAGAGAAGAGACGAGCTGCGTTATCTGTGCTTCTCTGCTCAGAACAGAAAGTTCTACTTGTCGGTGCAGCTCCACACCTCTGGCGTTTCTCCCTCTGAGAGGTGAGGGCGGCTTCAGTGCATTTGGGAGAACATCAAACATCCCCTCAGTCATGGAGGTGGTTTGAAGTGAGAATGAAGCCCGGTGGTTTGAATCTGGTTCAGAGCCAGGAAAACACAGTTAGAGGCTTTTTTTTTCATCTTTCGTTTGGCAAGAAGAAACTTTTCCGACTGAACCAACACAGATTCTTTTTAAAATCAAATCCTAACACAGGTTTTCCTGAAGTAAACAGTTTACAGTGTTTAAAGGAGGAAAGGCCTCAGAGGATAAATCAGCAGACTGCACATGACTGGTTGAGATTGGAATCGCTGTGGTTTAACTGGGTCCTCACACTTTGAGGTGTGTCATCACACATTCACCATCGAACAATCACACGAATCCAAGAGGAAAACTCACATCTTAGAAATGCACATTTCTTCCGTCTCCCTCATGAAATGTGAGTTAACGGAACCAGTCACAGACGAACTGAGGATTCATCAGAGGTCAACATTCAGTCTGATTAACCAATCAAAGCTCTTAACACTACAAGTCACACTCAGCCCTTCACACATTCGTACAGTTCTGCTATTCACTGAGTTTCCTCTACATCATGTCGCAGGTTGTGAACGTGTGGAGACAGAGAAAGAACAAATACTTTTTCAATAACCTTCACGTTTCTCTTTGTGGTGCAGGGTCCATTCATGCACTGCGGCTAATCGGATGTTTTCTTAGACCTCGTCTTCATCACTGAAGATATAAACAATATAACAGCATCGACCATCCGTCAAATACCAGAGAACAACATGCGCAGTGAGCTGATTCTCCTTCGGCGTCAGAAACACAACAACAGTAGCTCATCACGTGTCGTAGCTGTGCAGGATGTGACGCACACGGAAATCAACCGTGTGCGTCATTTTTGAGGTTGTGATTGTTGGAATCTGAGTTTTTTTGGTTGCGAGAAAATGTGCAGTGAAGAACAGAGGAAGATGTTGGTGAGGAAGAGGAAGAGGAGGAGGAAGAAGAGGAGGAGGAGGAAGAGGAGGAGGAGGAGCTGATGACGACCGAGTGGAGTCAACCACACAAACGTTATTGAAGCGGTGACGTCGCCGGTCAAAGTCCAGTGAAGTTTGCCACGCTGCAGATTTCCTGCGCCACAGGAAGCCGACGTTTAATTCGCCCCCTCGCTCCCACGACTGAAAGTGAACGGGAGGCTTCACCACTAGTATGTTTGCACATGTGAAACTGTGACTTCCTGCCACCATTTTGGCTCCTGTCACAAAAAAGTCCTTGTTATTCAAAAAGACAAAAAAATCTAAATCACCCAAATCATCAGTGGACGAATTGATGATGAAAATCCAGGTTTCAGTCGGAGGTGTTTCTCTGAAAGTCGTTAGAAGGCGGGAAACAGACTTAACCTCCCTGACCCACCCCCCCCACCCTCCAACTTTCCTCTGTGATTCATTATTTTGTCGGCTGCTGTTTACATGCGACGCTTCCATTCAGACCTTAATCACCGTTTCCTTCCAAATAGGTCAGAGTGAAAAACAGCGTCAGATGAAGGATTAGCTCGGAAAAACGGCAACGCTCGGCCATCGGAGATTATCACACATGCTCAGATTAGATTCCACATCACAGCAGGTGGGGGCTTTCCTCCTCTGGCAGGGAATTATATTATTTAACCATGAGAAGGGGTGAGTGTGTGTGTGTGTGTGTGTGTGTGTGTGTGTGTGTGTGTGTGTGTGTGTGTGTGTGTGTGTGTGTGTGTGTGTGTGTGTGCGCAGATGGGCTACTCGAGGAGGGCAGGAAAAAAACCCAACCTTGTGACCTATTTCTAGATCGGCTGAACAAACGAGGCCTGTTGCTAGGAAAGGTCCAGAGTTGGACGATGTGATGTTTGTGAAACGTGAAGAGAACAACGACGTGAAAGGACTTCAGAATAAAAGAGGGAAAACATTTAAAACACTAAAGCTGCTCCAACACCTGCACTGGAGACAACTTCCTCAAATGAGCGACTGTGTGTGAGAGAGTCAGTTTCCCACCAGCGCTCTGGTTAAAAAGACGAAGACGTCAACCTGGAGAGACGAGGAGATTCCAGATTGTTGTCGGTGTGGATGTGCTGTTAAACAAAAACACGTGATTTCCACAGCAGAATGAATTCGTCATCTCCTCCTGCTGCGGTTTCCCCACATTCTCCTGTTGTTGTGAACGAGTC